>NC_091351.1:18016349-18113849 GCF_038502225.1 Cherax quadricarinatus | reverse complement strand
AATCCTGTGTCACAAACCTTCTGGAGTTTTACAATAAAATAACAGAAGTAAGACAAGAGAGAGAGGGGTGGGTTGATTGCATCTTCTTGGACTGCAAGAAGGCCTTTGACACAGTTCCTCACAAGAGATTAGTGCAGAAGCTAGAGCATCAGGCGCATATAACAGGAAGGGCACTGCAATGGATCAGAGAATACCTGACAGGGAGGCAACAACGAGTCATGGTATGTAATGATGTATCACAGTGGGCACCTGTGACGAGCGGGGTCCCACAGGGGTCGGTCCTAGGACCAGTGCTATTTTTGGTATATGTGAACGACATGACGGAAGGGTTGGATTCAGAAGTGTCCCTGTTTGCAGATGATGTGAAGTTAATGAGGAGAATTAAATCTGATGAAGACCAGGCAGGACTTCAAAGAGACCTGGACAGACTGGACACCTGGTCCAGCAAATGGCTTCTCGAATTTAATCCTGCCAAATGCAAAGTCATGAAGATAGGGGAAGGGCACAGAAGACCACAGACAGAGTATAGGCTAGGTGGCCAAAGACTGCAAACCTCACTCAAGGAGAAAGATCTTGGGGTGAGTATAACACCGAGCATGTCTCCGGAAGCACACATCAATCAGATAACTGCTGCAGCATATGGGCGCCTGGCAAACCTGAGAACAGCATTCCGATACCTTAGTAAGGAATCATTCAAGACACTGTACACCGTGTATGTCAGGCCCATACTGGAGTATGCAGCACCTGTTTGGAACCCGCACTTGATAAAGCACGTCAAGAAACTAGAGAAAGTACAAAGGTTTGCGACAAGGTTAGTTCCAGAGCTAAGGGGAATGTCCTATGAAGAAAGATTAAGGGAAATCAGCCTGACGACACTGGAGGACAGGAGGGTCAGGGGAGACATGATAACGACATATAAAATACTGCGTGGAATAGACAAGGTGGACAAAGACAGGATGTTCCAGGGAGGGGACACAGAAACAAGAGGCCACAATTGGAAGTTGAAGACACAAATGAGTCAGAGAGATATTAGGAAGTATTTCTTCAGTCATAGAGTTGTAAGGCAGTGGAATAGCCTAGAAAATGACGTAGTGGAGGCAGGAACCATACACAGTTTTAAGACGAGGTTTGATAAAGCTCATGGAGCGGGGAGAGAGAGGGCCCAGTAGCAACCGGTGAAGAGGCGGGGCCAGGAGCTAGGACTCGACCCCTGCAACCACAAATAGGTGAGTACAAATAGGTGAGTACACACACACACACACACACAGGAACAATCACTTGTAAGCTGTAGTACACATGCAAACACACACATACACAGGATTTCACACTGTCCTGTGAAGTGACCATCTGAACCTCGCTCCTCTCTCTCTCTCCCTCTCTTCCTATCCTAGGTAGAGACCTATCTCTCTCTACCTATCTCACTCTTTACCTATATCTCTCTCTCTACCTATCTCTCTCTCTCTCTTCCCTCTCCCATCTCTCCCCTCTAACATCTCTTCCCTCTAACACCTCCCCCCCTCTAACATCTCTCCCCCTCTAACATCTCTCCCCTCCCATTATCTCTCCCCTCTCCCTTTTCCCATCTCTCTCCCTTTTCCCATCTCTCTCCCCTCCTCCCCTCTCTCTCCCCCTAGCCTCTCTCTCCCCTCTCGCTCTTCCATCTACCCCCTCTTTCCCCCTTCTCCCCCTCTCTCCCCCCTCTCTCCCCCTCTCTTTGCCTTCTCTCTCTCTCCCTCCCTCTCTCCCTCCCTCCCTCTCTCCCCTTTCCCTTCTCACTCTTCCCCTCTCTCTCTCCTTCTACCTTTCCCTTCTCTCTTCTCTCACAAAAAAAAATGGTGGGGACTCGCAGGAACCAAGGATCAGATGAGAATGGTTCTGGTAGGGAGGAGTGGATGGAGGAGCAGTGGAAAAGGATGGAACAAGAGTGGGAGAGAAAATTAGGAGAGCTTTCTGAAAAAAATGAAGAAATAGCTCTCTGTGAAATTGGAAAAGAGGTTGGAGAAGGAGACAAAGAATTGGGAGGCACAAGTCGAAACTGCAGTAGCCAAGATAAGGGTCCTAGAAGTTGAGATAAATAGGCTGAAGCAAGTTACAGGGACAGTGACCAGAGAAGACACAGCGTATGAAGCTGCGAGGCCGAACAGGAAGGAAGGAATTATGAATTATGCTAAGGTCATATCAACCTGCCAAAAAGAGCCAAGGAGTGAAAGGGAAGAACAGCTGGTTGCAGATGGAGAGGGTGATAGGTCGAATGCTGAGGCACAACCATGCTATCAAGAGCCACTGGAAAAATCAAGGGAGAAACTGACCACATACAGGCAGGATCCAGAGTCACAGAGGGTGAGGCAATGGGAGGAGGAAAGGGCAAAATCAGTGACTCAAGAAATTGTAATGACACGATTGAAAACAAACCATACCCACGGCCGGGATTGAACCCGCGGTCATAGAGTCTCAAAACTCTAGTGGCTAACGCGACGGGCTGGAGTTTTGAGACTATGACCGCGGGTTCAATCCCGGCCGGGGGTATGGTTTGGCAAAATCAGTGTTTATCCATGGGCTTCAGGAGAGAGAGGAAAGGACACACACTGAAAGGCAGCAGGAAGAAAGAAAGGAGATTGAGAAAATCATCACGGAAATAGGTGAAGAGATGGACGAGATTGTAAATTTTCAGAGAATAGGGGGGTACTCGAAGGGGAGAAACTGACCAATCAAGCTGATTCTCAGGACGGAAACAGTGCGGAACAGGATCCTCCAAGTCCAAGAGAAACCACGATTGAAATACTCGGAAGAGTACAAGAGGGTGTTCCTAGACAGAGACAGAACACAATCAGAATGACAGCAGCTGAGGGAGAGGACAAAAAAGCGAAAGGAGCTAGGAAAAGAGACAAGGATGGAACCAGCAGAAGCCAGTCAGAGCAGAACAGAACAGCAAGGGCAAGCACACACACAACTATTCTCAGAAACATACAACCTATCACACCATCCCAACACACACTACAATCCATACCCACAGCCTCCACCCAACACCGAGCTATAGAATCCCACAGTATGCTACCAGGTCTCCCACCCTCACAGGCCCCCCAAACCACAGTGTTGGAAAGGAAACTGAAGGTATGGTACACAAACGCTGATGGAATAACAAATAAGTGGGAGGAGTGGCATGAAAGAGTCAAAGAGGCATCACCGGACATCATAGCTCTCACGGAAACCAAGCTTACAGGTATGATAACAGATGCCATCTTTCCAACGGGATACCAAATCCTGAGGAAAGACAGAGGGAACAGGGTGGGTGGAGGAGTGGCATTGCTGATCAAAAATCGCTGGAATTTTGATGAGCTGGAGAGAGGAGACAGCGGAGAAGAAAGTGATTACATAGCGGGAACGCTTCACTCTGGAGGTCCCAAGGTGGTAATAGCAGTGATGTATAACCCACCACAGAACAGCAGGAGGCCAAGGCAAGAGTACAACAAGAGCAATAGAGCGATGGTTGACACACTGGCTAGAGTGGCCAGAACAGCTCATGCAGGCAGGGCAAAGCTCCTGATCATGGGTGACTTTAACCACAAGGAGATCGATTGGGAGAACTTGGACCTGCATGGGGGCCAAGATACATGGAGGGCTAAGATGATGGAGGTGGTACTGGAAAACTTCATGTACCAACACGTAAGGGACACTACAAGAGAGAGAGGAGAGGATGAACCAGCAAGGCTGGACTTAGTATTCACCTTGAGTAGTGCAGATATCGAGGACATCACATATGAAAGACCCCTTGGGGCCAGTGACCATGTGGTTTTAAGCTTCGAATACACAGTAGAGCTACAAGTGGAGGGAGAAGCAGGAAGGCCAGGACGAATGAAGCCAAACTACAAGAAAGGGGACTACACAGGAATGAGGAACTTCCTGAATGGGGTTCAGTGGGACAGAGAACTGGCAGGGAAGCCAGTTAATGAGATGATGGAATATGTAGCAACAAAATGCAAGGAGGCTGAGGAGAGGTTCGTACCCAAGGATAACTGGAATAATGAAAAAGCCAGGATGAGCCCATGGTTTACCCAGAGGTGCAGGGAGGCAAAAACCAAGTGTGCTAGGGAATGGAAGAAATATAGAAGGCAAAGGACCCAGGAGAATAAGGAGAGCAGTCGTAGAGCCAGAAACGAATATGCACAGATAAGAAGGGAGGCCCAAAGACAATATGAAAATGACATAGCAGCGAAAGCCAAATCTGACCTGAAACTGTTGTACAGCCACATCAGGAGGAAAACAACAGTCAAGGACCAGGTAATCAGGCTAAGGAAGGAAGGAGGAGAGACAACAAGAAATGACCGTGAAGTATGTGAGGAACTCAACAAGAGATTCCTCTTCAAGGGGGGCTCCTTGGCGTGGTGAAGAGGCTCTTGGTCTGAGGAATTAGACCTATCGGTCTTCTTCCTCAGACCGAACCTAATTACCCCCCAATCTCCCCTCCCCTATCCCATCCTCCCCATCCTCCCCTTTTTCCTTTCCTCCTCCCCCTCCCCACCCCTCCCTTTTGCCCTTCCTCTTTTGTCCTTTGGGATTTCTCCCACAGGCGCGCTAGTTCCTAGGTAGAGGAAAGGATACCGGGGTCCATCCCATTCCGTTGAGGTTCTTAGCGGTGGCGTAGTTTGCCGTGGAATCTGGATCGCCTGGGGATGTCCCGATCCCTCTCCGGTATCCCAGAGTAGCTTTGGGTGTCTTTCGGGGCGACGAGTGTATCTCTGGAAGCCACCTTTCGGATTCCGGGGGTGGTGGCCGAAGGAGGTATGCTTTGTGGCGGATATCCGGCCGCCCTCTCTTTTGTCCACCGAGGTAGCTCGGCAGATGTGAGGTTGCTATCCCGGATTGTTAGTTTACTAGCATGATGGGTAGGGTATGGCACGGGTTCCATGCTGCATCTGCGCTACTTGCGGTGCTGAGGTCCTCTTGGGCGCGGAGGGAGATTTCTGGCCCTTTCATTCCTCCTAGGACCTATCCCTCCCCGGTTCCCCCTTTTTTTTTCTTTTTTTTATTTTTATTTTCTTTTCTTCTTTCTTTTTTTTTCTTAAAAACAAAAAGAAAGAAGTAACCTAACCATGGCAGCCCTAGTCCATGAACCTGGTACCCCCGGGCCCCTTCTTGATACCGCACCCCGTTCTGACCCCGCCTCGTCTTTGGACCACTCTTCAGACATTCCTCATGCCTCTGTACCTATTGCCGGTGCTGTTTCCTCACCCGCTTCAGGTACTGAGGCCTCGACTGACTCTTTCGATTTATCGGACCTTCGCTCTCCTCTGACTATGCTTCCGGCCTCTCCCTCTACGGTGCGGCAATTTTCAAATCGCCGACCCGTTCCACGTCGGACCAACTCTGGTCCCACGCCTAAACGCCAACGACAATTACCTGCTGATGATACTTCTCCACCTTCTCGTTCTTCTCAGAAACGATCGACACGTCCTTCACTACCTTTCCACGCTCAGTTTCAGACTGAACAGTGGACTAAATTCTTCACCTTACGACCAACTTCCTCTACTGCCTATCTTTCTGACCATAGTATTGGCAAGGCACTCCTACGCCATGTTGGTAAAGATATTTCTTTTCATGCTCTTAAGAGCGGTACGCGCATCATTACCGTACAGAATGCTACCCAGGCTCATGAGCTCTCTCGTCTTTCCCATATCGATACTGTTCCTGTCACTCTTGAAAAACATCATTCCCTCAATTCTTGTAGTGGTACCGTCATTCTGCCCCATACCATAGTTCAACGAAATTTCCAGACATGTGGCACTGACATTCTAGAACAGCTGGAGCTCCAAGATCTCCCAATCCTCAAGGTAGACACTTACGTTCTTCCTGCCCGTGGGCGGAGACGATACCCTAGCAATGTGGCTCGTTTAACTTTTCACAGCCGAGAACTCCCATCCTCAGTTTATATAGCAGGACATCGGTTACAAGTTCGAAAGGTGATCCCTACACCACAACAGTGTAGAAATTGCTGGCGATTTGGCCATCCAGCGAAATATTGCAGATCTATCGCCGAATGCCCAGTCTGTGGTGCCGATGACCATTCTAATACGTCTTGCAATCGATCTCCCTCTTGCCTTAACTGTCATGAGGCTCACCCTTCGTACTCTCGCCGTTGTCAGGTCTATTTAAACGAGCGGGAAATCCGTTACCTCAAAGAGACAGAAGGTCTCCCTTATGCCATGGCAGTTTCTCATCTCCGCCTCCAAGGGAGACTCCCACGTGTTTCTTATTCCCGTGTTTCAAAACGTCCCCCCACTTCTGGTATCCCATCTTCTACACCCACCTCTGTGGTTACCTCTCCCATAATCACTCCTGTATCTAATCCTTTTGCTGTCCTCGGCTCAGACGTCCCTACTTCAACGCCTCAGTCTAATCTCGCTTCTTCGAGTTCTCTCTCACAAGCCTCAGTATTGACGAGACCTCGTACGACACCTCCTCCCAATCGTCCCTCTACTTCTCAAAAGTCAAAAAAAGGTCCGGTAACACCTCCTACCCATCTTCCACCTCTTCATTTTACCCTCCCTGTCTCTGTCCCTAGTTCTTCCCCTCTCACTGGCTCAGTTACAAGTGCAGAGGTTCACCCTCCTCCTCGTAATGTACCTTCCTCCCCTGTTCCCTCCCAAGTTTCTTCCTCTTCTGCCACCTCCCACGTTCCTGCCTCCTCTGTCCCCTGCCACGCTTCTCCAGTTCCCTCCACCCTTTCGCCCCCCCCTACCTTGGTACAGTCCAATACAGTTCCAATCTTTACTCATCCTCCCCCTACCATTCCCAATATTGTCTCCCATACGACATCTCTGAATTCCGAAACACTTGAAGCAATCTCTGACTATATTGCAGAGACCAAACCATCAATGGACACTGATCCACCTTCCGCTCTTTCTCTCTCCTCTGCTCCATCTGCGCAACTCCTTTCTTCACAGCGCACCGTTCCTTCGCTGCTTGAACATTTTCCACTGCCTCCACATGTGGACTTTTCTAACCCTTCTAGTCCGTAGGAACCCTTACCTGCGGATTTCAAGTATCTTTATCATTGCCAATCATTGCCTATTTACAGTGGAATATACGCGGCCTCAGGGGTAATCGGGGTGAGCTTCAGATGTTACTCTCCCAGTTTGCCCCTGTTGGTGTTTGCTTACAGGAACCAAAATTACACTCTGCTGTTATTTCTCACATCTCAGGCTATAATTTATTGTATTCTTCTGATCCTTTTCCTGATGGGACCTTTAATGAAAGTGCCCTTCTTCTCCGCACTGATATTCCGTACCATCAGCTATTTGTTCATACTTCGCTGCATTACACAGCAGCCCGTATCCACTTACATAGGTGGTATACGCTCTGTTCTTTATATCTCTCTCCTTCTCGGGCATTATCTATTCCGGATTTTGCCTTCCTTGTTTCGTCATTACCGCCACCGATTCTGTTACTTGGTGATTTTAATGCCCACCATTTCCTCTGGGGGGGGTCTCACTGTGATTCCCGTGGAATTCAGTTAGAGGCTTTTCTTGTCACCCACCCCCTCCATGTTTTAAATACAGGTACTCACACCCATTTTGATCCTCGGACTCATACTCTCTCTTGCATCGATCTCTCAATCTGCTCTTCCTCCGCCGCATTAGACTTCACTTGGTCTGTTCTCCCGGACTTACATGACAGTGATCATTTCCCAATCATTCTTACTTCCCCTTCATATTCGCCACCTCTTCGCACCCCACGCTGGCAATTTAATCGGGCAAATTGGAACCTTTACTCACACCTAACTGTTTTTAAAGAGGTTCCTTCTTCGTCCTCCATCGATGAGCTTTTACACCTCTTCTCGTCCTCCGTTTTCACCGCAGCTTCTCATTCTATACCCCAAACTTCGGGCAGGCATTCTCAGAAATGCGTGCCTTGGTGGTCTCCTGCTTGTGCTCGTGCAGTACGTTTGAAACGCGCTGCATGGGGCAGGTACCGGTACAATAGAACCACAGAGCGACTCCTTGATTTTAAACAGAAGCGTGCGATCGCTCGCCGTGTCATCCGTGACACTAAATGCACTTGCTGGCGAGATTATGTCTCCACCATCATCTCTGCTTCCTCTATGAGTGCAGTCTGGAAAAAAGTACGAAAACTGAGTGGTAAATATTCTCCTGCCCCGGCTCCTGTTCTGCGGGTTGCCGGTGTTGATATAGCAAACCCACTAGATGTTGCCAATGAAATTGGCAATCATCTGGTCCGTATTTCTCAGGGACTCCATCTATGCCCCTCATTTCTTTCCTCAAAGTCTGCCAGAGAGTTAGTACCCTTGGACTTTTCTTCTCTCAGAGAACAACAGTATAATGTGCCTTTTACACTTCAAGAACTGGAGGCAACACTCTCAGCTTGTCGATCATCGGCAGCTGGGCCCGACGACATTCATATTCGTATGCTACAACATTTACATCAGTCAGCCCTTGCAGTCCTATTACGCCTTTACAATCTTATTTGGTCACAAGGAGTTCTTCCACAGCTGTGGAAATCCGCCATTGTTCTCCCTTTCCGCAAACCAGGCACTACGGGACATGAAACCTCCCACTATTGTCCCATTGCTCTTACCAGTGCAGTTTGCAAAGTAATGGAACGTCTAGTAAATAGACGTTTAGTGTGGTATTTAGAGACACACAACAGTCTCTCCACTCGTCAATATGGCTTTCGTAAGGGACGTTCTACCATAGACCCCTTACTGCGCTTGGATACGTATGTTCGTAATGCCTTTGCGAATAACCACTCAGTTATTGCCATATTTTTTGACCTTGAGAAGGCATATGACACAACTTGGAGGTATAATATTTTAGCCCAAGCCCACTCCTTAGGCCTTCGAGGCAATCTACCATCCTTCCTTAAGAACTTTTTAACTGACAGGCATTTCCGTGTTCGGGTTAATAATGTGCTCTCCCCGGACTTTATCCAAGCTGAAGGTGTCCCCCAGGGATGTGTTCTGAGCACAACACTTTTTCTCCTTGCTATTAATGATTTGGCCTCTAGTCTTCCATCAAATATTTGGTCATCACTCTATGTTGATGACTTCGCTATTGCCTGTGCAGGCGCTGACTGTCACCTCCTTACAGTTTCTCTCCAACATGCAGTCGACCGTGTTTCCAATTGGGCCACCACACATGGGTTTAAATTTTCCAGCACTAAAACCCACCAAATCACTTTCACTAGACGCTCTGTCATCTCCGATCATCCTTTGTACCTCTATGGCTCCCGTATCCCTGAACGTGATACAGTCAAGTTTCTGGGCCTCCTCTTTGATCGTAGGTTATCCTGGAAACCTCACATTACCTCTCTGAAGGCAACTTGTCACAGCCGGCTGAACCTTCTTAAAACCCTTGCTCATCTTTCGTGGGGAGCTGATCGTCGAACCCTCCTTCACCTACATTCCACCCTTATTTTATCGAAACTTGATTATGGTGACCAGATCTATTCAGCGGCATCTCCTGCTACTCTCTCTAGCCTTAACCCCATTCATCACCAAGGATTACGTTTATGCCTTGGTGCTTTTCGCTCTTCCCCTGTCGAAAGCCTCTATGCAGAAGCGAACGTTCCATCCTTATCCGATCGCCGTGATGCCCATTGCCTGCGCTACTATGTACGCTCTCATGATCTCCGCAATCCTTCCATTTATAGAATGGTCACTGATATTAGTAGACATTCTTTATTTGTTCGCCGCCCCTGTTTACTCCGTCCCTTCTCTCTTCGCCTTCATTCGCTCTTGTCTTCTCTTCAACTACCACCTTTCTATGTACATGTAGCATCTCACTTTTCCCTACCCCCCTGGGAAGTTCCAGCTGTTCGAGTCTGTTCTTTCTCCCTCCCTTGCTCGAAAGCCCAACTGTCTACGGTCGCTTCCCGCTCTCTTTTTCTTGACCACTTTCACTCTCATTCTCATGCCATTGCTGTGTACACAGATGGCTCTAAGTCTTCTGACGGCGTAGGATTCGCAGCAGTGTTTCCGGACAGCGTCGTACAAGGGCATTTACTATCTTCGGCTAGTATTTTTACTCCTGAATTATATGCCATCCTTACAGCACTTATCCGTATTGCATCTATGCCTGTGTCATCATTTGTGGTTGTCTCAGACTCCCTTAGTGCTTTACAGGCTATACAAAAATTTGATACACCTCACCCCTTAGTCCTCCGTATCCAACTTTGGCTACGCCGCATCTTTACCAAACATAAAGATATTGGTTTTTGTTGGGTCCCTGGTCATGTTGACGTACAGGGCAATGAACAGGCAGACACTGCTGTGCGGTCAGCAGTACATGACCTACCAGTTTCTTATAGAGGTATTCCATGTACGGACTATTTTGCTGTAATATCTTCCCACCTTCACACCCGTTGGCAACAACGTTGGTCTACTATGCTCGGCAACAAACTTCAGTCTATTAAACCGAGTATAGGTTACTGGCCGTCTTCTTATCACCAGTGTCGAGGTTGGGAGACTACTCTCTCCCGTCTTCGCATTGGCCATACTCGTCTTACTCATGGATATCTCATGGAGAGGCGTCTTGCTCCTCTCTGTGAGAATTGCCAAGCTCCATTATCAGTCAGCCACATTCTGTTGGACTGCCCACTTTATCAACGAGCACGCAGAATTTACCTCTGTCGTCGTCTTCGCCCCGCTGCTCTCTCTTTACCTTCCCTTCTCGCTGATGGACCCACCTTTCATCCAGACTCTCTCATTGACTTTTTGACAACGACTGACTTACTTCACAAATTCTGATACTTTCAGCCCTTTCTACTTCAATCTCTTGCTACCCTCTACCCCCGTACTATCCCCTGCCCCGCTGTTTTCTGTAACCTGCTGATCATCCCCCCTCCCTTCTACCATCCAATTCCCTTGCTTCCTTCCCTACCCTGCAGCGCTGTATAGCCCTTGTGGCTTAGCGCTTCTTTTTTGATTATAATAATAATCAACAAGAGATTCAAAGAAGTGTTCACAGAGGAGACAGAAGGGGCTCCAGAAAGACGGAGAGGTGGGGCACACCACCATGTGCTTTACACAGTGCACACAACCGAGGAAGAAGTGAAGAGGCTTCTGAGTGAGCTAGATACCTCAAAGGCAATGGGGCCAGATAACATCTCCCCATGGGTATTGAGAGAGGGAGCAGAGGTGCTATGTGTACCCCTAACAACAATATTCAATACATCTATCGAAACAGGGAGATTGCCTGAGGCATGGAAGACAGCAAATGTAGTCCCAATCTTTAAAAAAGGAGACAGACATGAAGCATTAAACTACAGACCAGTGTCACTGACATGTATAGTATGCAAAATCATGGAGAAGATTATCATGAGAAGAGTGATGGAACACCTAGAAAGGAATGATCTCATCAACAGCAGCCAACATGGTTTCAGGGACGGGAAATCCTGTGTCACAAACCTACTGGAGTTCTATGACATGGTGACAGCAGTAAGACAAGAGAGAGAGGGGTGGGTGGATTGCATATTCTTGGACTGCAAGAAGGCGTTTGACAAAGTTCCACACAAGAGATTGGTGCAAAAACTGGAGGACCAAGCAGGGATAACAGGGAAGGCACTACAGTGGATCAGGGAATACTTGTCAGGAAGACAGCAGCGAGTCATGGTACGTGGCGAGGTGTCAGAGTGGGCACCTGTAACCAGCGGGGTCCCACAGGGGTCATTCCTAGGACCAGTGCTGTTTCTGGTATTTGTGAACGACATGATGGAAGGAATAGACTCTGAGGTGTCCCTGTTTGCAGATGACGTGAAGTTGATGAGAAGAATTCACTCGATCGAAGACCAGGCAGAACTACAAAGGGATCTGGACAGGCTGCAGACCTGGTCCAGCAATTGGCTCCTGGAGTTCAATCCCACCAAGTGCAAAGTCATGAAGATTGGGGAAGGGCAAAGAAGACCGCAGACAGAGTACAGTCTAGGGGGTCAGAGACTACAAACCTCACTCAAGGAAAAAGATCTTGGGGTGAGTATAACACCAGGCACATCTCCTGAAGCGCACATCAACCAAATAACTGCTGCAGCATATGGGCGCCTAGCAAACCTCAGAACAGCATTCCGACATCTTAATAAGGAATCGTTCAGGACCCTGTACACTGTGTACGTTAGGCCCATATTGGAGTATGCGGCACCAGTTTGGAACCCACACCTAGCCAAGCACATAAAGAAACTAGAGAAAGTGCAAAGGTTTGCAACAAGACTAGCCCCAGAGCTAAGAGGTATGTCCTACGAGGAGAGGTTAAGGGAAATCAACCTGACGACACTGGAGGACAGGAGAGATGGGGGGACATGATAACGACATACAAAATACTGAGAGGAATTGACAAGGTGGACAAAGACAGGATGTTCCAGAGATTGGACACAGTAACAAGGGGACACAGTTGGAAGTTGAAGACACAGATGAATCACAGGGATGTTAGGAAGTATTTCTTCAGCCACAGAGTAGTCAGTAAGTGGAATAGTTTGGGAAGCAATGTAGTGGAGGCAGGATCCATACATAGCTTTAAGCAGAGGTATGATAAAGCTCACGGTTCAGGGCGAGTGACCTAGTAGCGATCAGTGAAGAGGCGGGGCCAGGAGCTCGGACTCGACCCCCGCAACCTCAACTAGGTGAGTACACACACACACACACAAGTACACATAAGAACATAAGAAAGAAGGAACACTGCAACAGGCCTACTGACCCATGCGGAGCAGGTCCATCCCCCCCCGGATTAGCCCAGTGACCCCCACGGATTAGCCCAGTGACCCCTTCCCCGGATTAGGCCAATGACCCACCCAGTCTGGTCACCTCCACTCAAGGAAGGAGTATGGCACCAAACCCAGCAGCACAAGCTAGTCAGGTCAAACTCACACCCACCCACATCCACTCATGTAAGTGAAGTTATCATACATAGTATAAATTACCTAGGATAAACCAAAATATCCAGACAAAGTGCTGTACAGTAGATCTGTGCTCCAGTGCCCTAAATTAATAATTATAATTATTGCTATTATTACAATCATACATATGTACTAATATTAATAATATTAATAAACTATGATATAATAATCATGTCCACTCATTACTTACCTTAAAATATCTGTAGTCTTAATGTAGAGTGAGAGGTGAGTAAACAAGATTTAAATGAATAAACGAGAGAGAGAGAATGAGTGTAGAAGGTTCACGAGTTATGTAAACAAACGTTGTTGTTGTTGTTACCAGCCCGGACACTAATGGTTTCTGTTCACTCTGTCAAGCCGACTAGAAAAACATCTCATATTTGTTAATTTATATGTTTATATGTTATGTAGCATGTTCATTATATAATTTTGAAAAAATCATAGATTGATTAAGCAAAATGTCTATATTAACATTTTATACACATTTAATGAGCCTCAGTGATTATTATTGTGTTATTTTCTTTATTAATACCGTGTCTTCAAGACCAATTACACTCTTAATGAGTGGCTCTGAGACAGACAGAAAGACAGACACAGGTAGACAGAAAGACAGACACACAGGTAGACAGAAAGACAGACACACAGGTAGACAGGAATCAAATTCAAAATGGGAATTGACACAGTTACTTTTTGCTGATGATACTGTGCTTATGGGAGATTCTAAAGAAAAATTACAAAGGCTAGTGGATGAGTTTGAGAATGTGTGTAAAGGTAGAAAGTTAAAAGTGAACATAGAAAAGAGTAAGGTGATGAGGGTATCAAATGATTTAGATAAAGAAAAATTTGATATCAAATTGGGGAGGAGTATGGAAGAAATGAATGTTTTCAGATACTTGGGAGTTGACGTGTCGGCAGATGGATTTATGAAGGATAAGGTTAATCATAGAATTGATGAGGGAAAAAAGGTGAGTGGTGGGTTGAGGTATATGTGGAGTCAAAAAACGTTATCTATGGAGGCAAAGAAGGGAATGTATCAAAGTTTAGTAGTACCAACACTCTTATATGGATGTGAAGCTTGGGTGGTAAATGCAGCAGCGAGGAGATGGTTGGAGGCAGTGGAGATGTCCTGTCTAAGGGCAATGTGTGGTGTAAATATTATGCAGAAAATTCGGAGTGTGGAAATTAGGAGAAGGTGTGGAGTTAATAAAAGCATTAGTCAGAGGGCAGAAGAGGGGTTGTTGAGATGGTTTGGTCATTTAGAGAGAATGGATCAAAGTAGAATGACATGGAAAGCATATAAATCTATAGGGGAAGGAAGGAGGGGTAGGGGTCGTCCTCGAAAGGGTTGGAAAGAGGGGGTAAAGGAGGTTTTGTGGGCGAGGGGCTTGGATTTCCAGCAAGCGTGCATGAGCGTGTTAGATAGGAGTGAATGGAGACGAATGATACTTGGGACCTGACGATCTGTTGGAGTGTGAGCAGGGTAATATTTAGTGAAGGGATTCAGGGAAACCGGTTATTTTCATATAGTCGGACTTGAGTCCTGGAAATGGGAAGTACAATGCCTGCACTTTAAAGGAGGGGTTTGGGATATTGGCAGTTGGAAGGGATATGTTGTGTATCTTTATACGTATATGCTTCTAAACCGTTGTATTCTGAGCACCTCTGCAAAAGCAGTGATAATGTGCGAGTGTGGTGAAAGTGTTGAATGATGATGAATGTATTTTCTTTTTGGGGATTTAATTTCTTTTTGGGTCACCCTGCCTCGGTGGGAGACGGCCGACTTGTTGAAAAAAAAATAAAAAAATATATACATATATATATATATATTTTTTTTTTTTTTCAACAAGTCGGCCGTCTCCCACCGAGGCAGGGTGACCCAAAAAAGAAAGAAAATCCCCAAAAAGAAAATACTTTCATCATCATTCAACACTTTCACCACACTCGCACATTATCACTGTTTTTGCAGAGGTGCTCAGAATACAACAGTCTAGAAGCATACACATATAAAGATACACAACATATCCCTCCAAACTGCCAATATCCCAAACCCCTCCTTTAAAGTGCAGGCATTGTACTTCCCATTTCCAGGACTCAAGTCCGACTATATGAAAATAACCGGTTTCCCTGAATCCCTTCACTAAATATTACCCTGCTCACACTCCAACAGATCGTCAGGTCCCAAGTACCATTCGTCTCCATTCACTCCTATCTAACACGCTCACGCACGCTTGCTGGAAGTCCAAGCCCCTTACCCACAAAACCTCCTTTATATATATATATATATATATATATATATATATATATATATATATATATATATATATATATATATATATATATATATATATATATATATAAGGTTGTGATAAAAGAGAAAAAGTTAGTTAATGACAGGTTTTTACTAAGCAGAAGCGTTGTAAGAAGAGTAGAGTATATGGAGAGTAAAAGAAAGGTAAAGAGAGTAGTGAGAGAGTGCAAAAGGAGAGCAGATGATAGAGTGGGAGAGGCACTGTCAAGAAATTTTAATGAAAATAAGAAAAAATATTGGAATGAGTTAAACAAGTTAAGAAAGCCTAGGGAATAAATGGATATGTCAGTTAAAAATTGAGTAGGGGAGTTAGTAGATGGGGAGATAGAGGTATTAGGTAGATGGCGAGAATATTTTGAGGAACTTTTAAATGTTGTTGAAGAAAGGGAGGTAATAATTTCATGCACTGGTCAGGGAGGTATACCATCTTGTAGGAGTGAAGAAGAACAGGATGTGAGTGTGGGGAAGGTGCGTGAGGCATTATGTAGAATAAAAGGGGGTAAAGCAGCTGGAACTGACGGGATCATGGCAGAAATGTTAAAAGCAGGGGGCGGATATAGTGTTGGAGTGGTTGGTATTTTTGTTTAATAAATGTATTAAAGAGGGAAAGGTACCTAGGGATTGGCAGAGAGCATGTATAGTCCCTTTATATAAAGGGAAGGGGACAAAAGAGACTGTAAAAATTATAGAGGAATAAGTTTACTGAGTATACCAGGAAAAGTGTATGGTAGGGTTATAATTGAAAGAATTAGAGGTAAGACAGAATGTAGAATTGTGGATGAGCAAGGAGGTTTTAGAGTGGGTAGGGGATGTGTAGATCAAGTGTTTACATTGAAGCATATATGTGAACAGTATTTAGATAAAGGTAGGGAAGTTTTTATTGCATTTATGGATTTAGAAAAGGCATATGATAGAGTGGATAGGGGAGCAATGTGGCAGATGTTGCAAGTGTATGGAATAGGTGGTAAGTTACTAAATGCTGTTAAGAGTTTTTATGAGGATAGTGTTCAGGAGAGTGTTCTGGAGAGGGGTGGAATTAAATTATGGGGAATCAAATACAAAATGTGAATTGACACAGTTAGCTTTTGCTGATGATACTGTGCTTATGGGAGATTCTAAAGAAAAATTGCAAAGGTTAGTAGACGAGTTTGGGAGTGTGTAAAGGTAGAAAGTTGAAAGTGAACATAGAAAAGAGTAAAGTGATGAGGGTATCAAATGATTTAGATAAAGAAAAATTGGATATCAAATTGGGGAGGAGGAATATGGAAGAAGTGAATATTTTCAGATATTTGGGAGTTGACGTGTGAGTGGATGGATTTATGAAGGATGAGGTTAATCATAGAATTGATGAAGGAAAAAAGGGTAGTGGTGCATTGAGGTATATGTGGAGACAAAAAACATTATCTATGGAGGCAAAGAAGGGAATATATGAAAGTATAGTAGTAACAACACTCTTATATGGGTGTGAAGCTTGGGTTGTAAATGCAGCAGCATGGAGGTGGTTGGAGGTGGTGGAGATGTCCTGTCTAAGGACAATGTGTGGTGTGAATACAGTGGACCCCAGACTAACGACATTATTTCAGTCCAGAAGTCTGTTTGGGTGCCGTTATAGACCGAGTTTGTTCCCATAAGGAATATTGTGAATTAGATTAGTCCGTTTAAGACCCCCAAAAATACACCTACAAAAGCACTTACAAAAATACACTTACATAATTGGTCGAGTTGGGAGCTGATCGTTAGTTGGGGGTCCACTGTATTATGCAGAAAATTCGGAGTATGGAAATTAAGAGAAGGTGTGGAGTTAATAAAAGTATTAGAGGGCTGAAGAGGGTTGTTGAGGTGGTTTGGTCATTTAGAGAGAATGGATCAAAGTAGAATGACATGGAGAGCATATAAATCTGTAAGGGAAGGAAGGTGGGGTAGGGGTCGTCCTTGAAAAGGTAGGAGGGAGGGGATAAAGGAGGTTTTGTGGGCAAGGGGCTTTGACTTCCAGCAAGCGTGTGTGAGCATGTTAGATAGGAGTGAATGGAGACGAATGGTATTTGGAACCTGACGAGCTGTTGGAGTGTGAGCAGGGTAATATTTAGTGAAGGGATTCAGGGAAACCAGTTATTTTTATATAGCTGGACTTGAGTCCTGGAAATGGGAAGTACAATGCCTGCACTTTAAAGGAGGGGTTTGGGATATTGGCAGTTTGGAGGGATATGTTGTGTACCTTTATACATATATGCTTGTAAACTGTTGCATTCTGAGCACCTCTGCTAAAACAGTGATTATGTGTGTGTGAGGTGAAAGTGTTGAATGATGATGAAAGTATTTTCTTTTTGGGGATTTTCTTTCCTTTTTGGGTCACCCTGCCTTGGTGGGAGATGGCTGACTTGTTGAAATATATAAATATATATATACACCTACCATCCGACTTACGACCGAGTTCGGTTCTGAGAAACCGGTCGTAAGTCAAAATGGACGTAAGTCGAACTTTACTACTGAATATCAGCATCACATTTTTGTAATGACTTTATTTTGTTTATTTTGATATTTCATGTTTTACTTTACTTTTTATGCTGTTAGTACTGTATTTTATACTGTAAGGTTTAGGATAAACACTGTGTACAACACAAATAGTTGTTTATTTCCCAGAAATTTGGCATAAAAAACATGGTCGTAGGTCGAGTGGTTGCAAGTTGAGCAGGTCGTAAGTCGGATGGTAGGTGTATATATATATATATATACAGTGGACCCCCGCATAACGATCACCTCCGAATGTGACCAATTATGTAAGTGTATTTATGTAAGTGCGTTTGTACGTGTATGTTTGGGGGTCTGAAATGGACTAATCTACTTCACAATATTCCTTATGGGAACAAATTCGGTCAGTACTGGCACCTGAACATACTTCTGGAGTGAAAAAATATCGTTAACCGGGGGTCCACTGTATATAAATAAATATATATATAATAATATATATATATATACGTATATATATATATATATATATATATATACAGTGGAACCTCAAAAATCGAACGTATCAAATATCGAACATTTCGAAAATAAGACCATTTTTTCGGACAAACTGTGTCCCAATTATCGAACACGCCTCTAATTTCGGACTGCCAGGTATGGGACCTGTCCGCTGGCCCGCTCTGTCCGCATCCCCGTGCAGGCGCCGTGAGCAGTCTAGCTTTGTTTATGCTTGAGCGAACACTAACCTATGCTCTCATTCACACATTTTACGATTATTTCGTTGTGTTTAGTGCTTGTGGGACTGTGAAATAAGCTGCCATGGGCCCAAAGAAACTTGTTAGTGGTACCCCTGTGGTAAAGAAAGTGAGAAACACCATAGATGTGAAGAAGGAAATAATACAGAAGTATGAGATTGGAATGAGACTTGTTGAGCTTGCCAGGATGTACAGAGGACTGTGGACAGTTATTTTGTGAGACAGAAACAGACGACTGTGGACAGTTATTTTGTGAGACAGAAACAGACAACTGTTGAGTTATTTTGTGAGACAAACAGATGATTGTGGACAGTTATTTTGTGAGACAGAAACAGACGACTGGAGTTATTTTGTGAGACAGACGATTGTGGACAGTATTTTGTGAGAAACAGACAACTGTGGAGTTATTTTGTGAGACAGAAACAGACAACTGTGGAGTTATTTTGTGAGACAAACAGACGACTGTGGAGTTATTTTGTGAGACAAACAGACGATTGTGGACAGTTATTTTGTGAGACAGAAACAGACGACTGTGGATAGTTATTTTGTGAGACAGAAACAGAGGACTGTAGACAGTTATTTTGTGAGACTGGGGTCCAATGACTCTCAAGCTGGTCCTAGTGGCATTACAATTCAGAGAACGGAAGCAACCCCAGAGAGGGCTTTGATACCGGAAGTCCTCATGGAGGGGGATTCTCCTTCCAAACAATAACCCCAACTCCCTCTCTCCTCCTCCCTATCTTCCAGATGCCATCACCAATCTTCAATGAAGGTAAGTAAAAATGTTATTTTATATTACTATACATAATTAAAGACTATAGCATTTGTTGTGTGTATGTAAAACTGTAATTAATCTCTATAAAATGTATTTTTTTTGTGAATATTTTTGGGTTTCTGGAACGGATTAATTGTATTTCCATTATTTCTTTTGGGAAATATTGCTTTGAATTTCAGACTTTTTGAATTTAGAACTAGCTCCTGGAACGGATTAAGTTCGATTTTTGAGGTTCCACTGTATATATATATATATATATATATACAGTGGACCCCCGGTTAACGATATTTTTTCACTCCAGAAGTATGTTCAGGTGCCAGTACTGACCGAATTTGTTCCCATAAGAAATATTGTGCTATCTCCAATCATTGCAACACTCTTTAACAAATCCATTGAATCCTCCACCTTCCCTACAGTACTCAAAATAGCAAGGGTCACCCCGATCCACAAAGGAGGAGACCAAACAGAGTTGAATAACTATAGGCCAATATCCAACTTACACCCTCTCTCAAAAATCTTTGAAAAACTAATTCATAAACGAATCTACTCCTACCTTATCTCCCAAAACATACTCAACCCCTGCCAATTTGGATTCAGGCCTAATAAAAATACTAATGATGCTATTATACACATGCTAGAACATATATACACTGCAATAGAGAAAAAAGAAGTCCCACTGGGGATCTTCATTGACTTACGTAAAGCTTTTGATACAGTTGACCATGACTTGCTCCACGTAAAATTGTCACACTATGGTATAAGAGGGCACTCCCTCAATTACCTCAAGTCATACCTCAGCAACAGAAGCCAATATGTGTACGCAAATGGGGCAAACTCTTCTGCGCAACCAATTACAGTTGGTGTCCCACAGGGAAGTGTCCTTGGCCCTCTTCTCTTTCTCCTATACATAAATGACCTTCCAAATGCTTCGCAATTACTCAAACCCACACTATTTGCAGATGACACTACATACGTCTTCTCTCACCCGAGCCCAGTCACACTAGCCAATACTGTAAATACCGAATTACAGAAAATATCTACCTGGATGAGGACTAACAAACTTACACTAAACATTGACAAAACCTACTTCATTCAGTTTGGTAACAGAGCTACAGATGTCCCTCTTAACATAATGATAAACGGATCACCTATCACAAAGCTAACAGAGGGAAAATTCTTAGGAATCCACCTTGATAATAGACTCAAATTTCATACACATATACAACAAATTTCTAAGAAAATTTCCAAGACTGTAGGCATACTATCGAAGATACGGTACTATGTTCCACAGTCAGCCCTCCTGGCCCTATATCACTCTCTTATTTACCCCTATCTCACCTATGGAATTTGTGCATGGGGCTCAACAACAGTTAACCATCTCAGACCACTAATTACCCAACAAAAGGCTGCAGTTAGAATGATAACAAATTCTCACTACAGGCAGCACACTCCACCAATATTCAATACACTAAACCTACTCACCATACAAAACATCCATACTTATTACTGCACCTATTACATACATAGAACACTTAACTCTGATATTAACCCTCCCCTCAAACATCTCCTTGCCAACCTCAACAGAACACATGACCATAACACAAGGCACAGATCACTCTTTGATGTTCCTCGTGTTCATCTCACACTATGCAAAAACTCAATGCACATAAAAGGCCCTAAAATCTGGAATTCATTACCTGTAAATATAAAAGAAACACTACCTGTTTATAAATTCAAGTCTCTACTCAAAGATCACTTACTCACCCAAAACCAAATAAATACTGAATAACTGAACCTTATAAATTGTATATCTTAAATGTTTCTCACAATTTTATCACATAAATGTTAAACCTAAAACCCAATCTAACTTTATTATTTTTTAAATACACTACCTAACAGAATCCTTCATATGACCTGTCTTTGTAATACTCACTTGTGCTTTATAGTAATCTGTTTACATTAATGTTTTATCACTGACTTCATCATTGCTTAGTTAATCTTAAGTTAATTTTAAGCCAGCCCGTAATGCTATGCATAGTATAAGTGGCTTTGGCATACTGCTCTTATCTGTATTTTTTTGTACCTCTGTATGTGTGCACAAATTTATAATAAATAATAAATAAATAAATAAATAAAAGCAGATTAGTCCATTTCAGACCCCCAAACATACACGTACAAACGCACTTACATAAATACACTTACATAATTGGTCGCATTCGGAGGTATTCGTTATGCGGGGGTCCACTGTATATGTGTGTATATATATATATATATATATATATATATATATATATATATATATATATATATATATATATATATATATATATATATATTATATATATTATATATATACATACATAAATACATACATACATATATACACACAGGAAAGTGGGTGCGGGAGGGAAGAGGAGCGATTGGTGGAATGATGATGTAAAGAGTGTAGTAAGGGAGAAAAAGTTAGCATATGAGAAGTTTTTACAAAGTAGAAGTGATGCAAGGAGGGAAGAGTATATGGAGAAAAAGAGAGAGGTTAAGAGAGTGGTGAAGCAATGTAAAAAGAGAGCAAATGAGAGAGTGGGTGAGATGTTATCAATAAATTTTGTTGAAAATAAGAAAAAGTTTTGGAGTGAGATTAACAAGTTAAGAAAGCCTAGAGAACAAATGGATTTATCAGTTAAAAATAGGAGAGGAGAGTTATTAAATGGAGAGTTAGAGGTATTGGGAAGATGGAGGGAATATTTTGAGGAATTGTTAAATGTTGATGAAGATAGGGAAGCTGTGATTTCGTGTATAGGGCAAGGAGGAAGGACATCTTGTAGGAGTGAGGAAGAGCCAGTTGTGAGTGTGGGGGAAGTTCGTGAGGCACTAGGTAAAATGAAAGGGGGTAAGGCAGCCGGGATTGATGGGATAAAGATAGAAATGTTAAAAGCAGGTGGGGATATAGTTTTGAAGTGGTTGGTGCAATTATTTAATAAATGTATGGAAGAGGGTAAGGTACCTAGGGATTGGCAGAGAGCATGCATAGTTCCTTTGTATAAAGGCAAAGGGGATAAAAGAGAGTGCAAAAATTATAGGGGGATAAGTCTGCTGAGTATACCTGGTAAAGTGTATGGTAGAGTTATTATTGAAAGAATTAAGAGTAAGACGGAGAATAGGATAGCAGATGAACAAGGAGGCTTTAGGAAAGGTAGGGGGTGTGTGGACCAGGTGTTTACAGTGAAACATATAAGTGAACAGTATTTACATAAGGCTAAAGAGGTCTTTGTGGCATTTATGGATTTGGAAAAGGCGTATGACAGGGTGGATAGGGGGGCAATGTGGCAGATGTTGCAGGTGTATGGTGTAGGAGGTAGGTTACTGAAAGCAGTGAAGAGTTTTTCCGAGGATAGTGAGGCTCAAGTTAGAGTATGTAGGAAAGAGGGAAATTATTTCCCAGTAAAAGTGGGCCTTAGACAGGGATGTGTGATGTCACCTTGGTTGTTTAATATATTTATAGATGGGGTTGTAAGAGAAGTAAATGCGAGGGTCTTGGCAAGAGGCGTGGAGTTAAAAGATGAAGAATCACACATAAAGTGGGAGTTGTCACAGTTGCTCTTTGCTGATGACACTGTGCTCTTGGGAGATTCTGAAGAGAAGTTGCAGAGATTGGTGGATGAATTTGGTAGGGTGTGCAAAAGAAGAAAATTGAAAGTGAATACAGGAAAGAGTAAGGTTATGAGGATAACAAAAAGATTAGGTGATGAAAGATTGGATATCAGATTGGAGGGAGAGAATATGGAGGAGGTGAATGTATTCAGATATTTGGGAGTGGACGTGTCAGCGGATGGGTCTATGAAAGATGAGGTGAATCATAGAATTGATGAGGGGAAAAGGGTGAGTGGTGCACTTAGGAGTCTGTGGAGACAAAGAACTTTGTCCTTGGAGGCAAAGAGGGGAATGTATGAGAGTATAGTTTTACCAACACTCTTATATGGGTGTGAAGCATGGGTGATGAATGTTGCAGCGAGGAGAAGGCTGGAGGCAGTGGAGATGTCACGTCTGAGAGCAATGTGTGGTGTGAATATAATGCAGAGAATTCGTAGTTTGGAAGTTAGAAGGAGTTGCGGGATTACCAAAACTGTTGTCCAGAGGGCTGAGGAAGGGTTGTTGAGGTGGTTCAGACATGTGGAGAGAATGGAGCGAAACAGAATAACTTCAAGAGTGTATCAGTCTGTAGTGGAAGGAAGGCGGGGTAGGGGTCGGCCTAGGAAAGGGTGGAGGGAGGGGGTAAAGGAGGTTTTGTGTGCGAGGGGCTTGGACTTCCAGCAGGCATGCGTGAGCGTGTTTGATAGGAGTGAATGGAGACAAATGGTTTTTAATACTTGACGTGCTGTTGGAGTGTGAGCAAAGTAACATTTATGAAGGGGTTCAGGGAAACCGGCAGGCCGGACTTGAGTCCTGGAGATGGGAAGTACAGTGCCTGCACTCTGAAGGAGGGGTGTTAATGTTGCAGTTTAAAAACTGTAGTGTAAAGCACCCTTCTGGCAAGACAGTGATGGAGTGAATGATGGTGAAAGTTTTTCTTTTTCGGGCCACCCTGCCTTGGTGGGAATCGGCCAGTGTGATAATAAAATATATATATATATATATATATATATATATATATATATATATATATATATATATATATATATATATATATATATATATATACATATATACAGTGGTCCCTCGCTTTTCGTAGTTCTCGGCAATCGTAAATTTCGCCAATCACAGGGGTATTTTCGTATAAACATGGACTCGCTTTTCATAGGTTGACTTGCGAATAGTAGTTCGTCTGGGACGCGTACGCATGGTGTGAGCTGGGGAGGCCTCCCTACCCAGCCAGTCTGGCATTGTTTACCAGTGAGTGAAGGTCCCCTCAAGTGCTCCTACGAAATATTTCATAATATTCCACTCATTTTAGTGCTTGCAAGTACTAAATAAGCTACCATGGCTCCAAAGAAAGCTCCTAGTGCCAAGCCTGTGGTAAAGAAGGTGAGAAATATGTACAGTGACAAAGTCTTGGGCCATTTTAGGGAAGTGTTAAAGAGACGCCAGAAACAGAGCTCTCTCCACAGTTACTTTGCGAGACAGGACTAGAGTGACTGTCAAGGTGGTCCTAGTGGCATTAAGAAACAGAGAAGAGAAGCAACCCCAGAGAAGCAATTGGTACCTGAGGTGTTGCTGGAAGGGGATTCCCCTTCCAAACTGTAAACAATCCACTCTCTCTCCTCCAGTCTCCCATACGCTAAGAAGAATCTCCAATAAAGGTAAGTGTTATGCTGTTAATGTTTCATTCATCATTTCCCATTGTATTGTTTATGTACTACATGTATATTTCATGTAAAATTTTTTTTTGTTTTAATACTTCTGGGTGTCAGGAATGGATTAATTGTATTTACATTATTTCTTTTGGGGAAAATTGATTCGCAAATCGTAAATTTCGTTTATAGTAGCTCCTCCAGGAACGGATTAATTACAAAAAACGAGGGACCACTGTGTGTGTATATATATATATATATATATTATATATATATATATATATATATATATATATATATATATATATATATATATATATATATATATATATATATATATATATATATATATACAGTGGACCCCTCAACCAGCGATGGCATCGATTAACGATAAATCTGACTAGCAATACATTTTAACGCAAAAATTTTGCCTCGACTAACGCTTAAAAACCCGACCAGCGCTATTCGTTCCGTACCATACGCGTCCACTTTGGCCTGAGCGTGCCTCACTTGTCCCTTGGGTGCCAGTGTTTACAAGCTAGCCAGCCACCGCGGTCGCTTCCAAACATACAACTGGAACATTTCATATTATCACAGCCTTTGTAGTGATTGCACCTGCAAAATAAGTCACCATGGGCCCCAAGAAAGCTTCTAGTGCCAACCCTACAGGATAAAGGGTGAGAATTACCGTGGAGATGAAGAAAGAGATCATTGCTAAGTATGAAAGTGGAGTGCGTGTCTCTGAGCTGGTCAGGTTGTATAATAAACCCCAATCAACCATCGCTACTATTGTGGGTAAGAAAACGGCAATCAAGGAAGCTGTTCTTGCCAAAGGTGCAGCTGCTGCTGCACCACAGTCAGCTGTTGTTGTTGCTGCACCACCATCAGCTGTATTACTCGAAGATATGGAGAGAGTGTTGTTGGTGTGGCTTAACGTGAAACAATTACCGAGAAACGATTAACCCCGGAGGGTCAGGTTTTATAATAAACCCCAATCAACCATCGCTACTGTTGTGGGTAAGAAAACGGCAATCAAGGAAGCTGTTCTTGCCAAAGGTGCAGCTGCTGCTGCACCACAGTCAGCTGTTGTTGTTGCTGCACCACCATCAGCTGTATTACTCGAAGATGTGGAGAGAGTGTTGTTGGTGTGGCTTAATGTGAAACAATTACCGAGAAACGATTAACCCCGGAGGGTTAGCCACCCAGGATAACCTAAGAAAGTCAGTGCATCATCGAGGACTGTCTAACTTATTTCCATTGGGGGTCCTTAATCTTGTCCCCCAGGCTGCGATCCACAACAGTTGACTAACACCCAAGTGAACAGGAAAAAATGCCTGGAACTAGTACTCATATTGGTGAGGTCAGTGGGGAGGATGTGGAAGAGTTGGTGGAGGAGGACAATGAAGAACAAACCACTGATGAGCTGCTAGATCATCTTCAACAGTAAGAGGCCACACCTGACGAAACTGCTTCGGAGGAGGGGAGAGAGAAATTGAAGAAGTTGCCTACTTCAAAGATTAAGGAAATGTGTGCAATGTGGCTTAAAGTGCAAACCTTTTTTGATGAAAATCACCCTCACACAGCTATTGCAAGCCGTGTTGGCAACCTGTACACTGACAATGTTGTGAACCACTTTAGGAAAGTCATAAAGGAACGAGAGGTACAGGTATCTATGGACAGATATATTGTGCGACAGAAGTCCAGTGACTCTGAAGCTGGTCCTAGTGGCATTAAAAGAACAAGGGAAGTAACCCAAGAAAAAGACTTGCTGCCTCAAGTGCTAATGGAAGGGGATTCCCCTTCTAAACACTAAGAAGATCAACGCTCTCCCCTCCTCCCATCCCATCAGTCATCACCAGATCTTCAATAAAGGTAAGTGTCATGTAACTGTTCATGTAATCTTCAGTTTGTGTGTATTAAAATTAATATTTCATGTGGTAAAAATTTTTTGTTTTCAATACTTTTGGGTGTCTTGCACGGATTAATTTGATTTCCATTATTTCTCATGGGGAAAATTAACTTGACTAACGATAATTTTGACTAACGATGAGCTCTCAGGAACGGATTAATATCGCTGGTTGAGGGTCCACTGTATATATATATATCTATATATATACATGTATATATATATATATATATATATATATACAGTGGACCCCCGCATAGCGACCTTAATCCGTGCAAGAGGGCTGGCTGTTATGCGAAATGTTCGGTATGCGAATGAATTTTCCCCATAAGAAATAATGGAAATCAAATTAATCCATGCAAGACACCCAAAAGTATGAAAAAAAATTTTTTACCACATGAAATATACATTTTCCTACACACAAAGAGAAGGATACATGCACAATAGTAGAGTAGTACATGCACAATATATATTGTGCATGTACTACTCTACTAAATGAAGAATAAATGACACTTACCTTTATTGAAGATGCAGCAATGACTGATGAGACACTGTGTCCTGGGAGTGCCTTTTCCTCCTGAGTACTGTAGGTCCTGTTTGGTATTTTCTTCCAGAACATGCCTTATCACACTGTGTATGTCACTACGATTCTTAAATCTCTCAAACCAACCTTTGCTGGCTCTAAATTCACCAATATGAGCACTAGTTCCAGGCATTTTCCCTGTTCACCTGGGTGTTAGTCGACTGGTGTGGGTTGCATCCTGGGAGACAAGATTAAGGACCCCAATGGAAATAAGTTAGACAGTCTTCGATGACACTGACTTTTTTGGGCTATCCTGGGTGGCAAATTCTCTGGGGTTAATTGTTTCTTGGTATTCTCAATAAGCCACACCAACAACGGTGCTACAGCAGCAGCAGCAGCAGCTGACGGTGGTACAGCAGCAACAGACGATGCTACAGCAGCAGCAGACGATGCTACAGCAGCAACTGACGATGTTACAGCAGCAGCAGACGATGCAACAGCAGCAGCAGCAGCTGACGGTGGTACAGCAGCAACAGACGATGCTACAGCAGCAACAGACGATGCTACAGCAGCAGCAGACGATGCTACAGCAGCAACTGACGATGTTACAGCAGCAGCAGACGATGCTACAGCAGCAGCAGCAGCAGACGATGCTACAGCAGCAGCAGCAGCTGACGGTGGTACAGCAGCAACAGATGATGCTACAGCAGCAACAGACGATGCTACAGCAGCAGCAGACGATGCTACAGCAGCAGCAGACGATGCTACAGCAGCAGCAGACGATGCTACAGCAGCAGCAGACGGTACTACAGCAGCAGGAGCAGCTTACGGTGGTACAGCAGCAGCAGCTGACAGTGCAGCAGCAGCTGACGGTGGTACAGCAGCAGCAGCAGCTGTACCACCAATAGTAGCGATGGTTGATTGGGGTTTATTATACAACCTGGCCAGCTCGGAGACACGCACTCCACTTTCATACTTATCAATGATCTTTTTCTTCATCTCCATAGTAATTCTCACCCTTATTGCTGTAGGGTTGGCACTGGAAGCTTTCTTGGGGCCCATGGTCACTTATTTTCCAGAAAAAAATCACCAAAAACACTGTAATAATACGAAATGTTCCGATTGTATGCTTGGATGTTACCGCGGAGGCTGGCTGGTAAACAATGCCACCGGCGGAACATGTGAGCGTGGCTCAGGCCGCACATTGGACGCGTCTCGGACGAAGGGCGCTGAGCGGGTTTTTGGGCGGTATGCGAGGCAAAATTTTAGCGATCAAAGCGTCCGGTATGCAGATTGTCCGTTATGCAAGGCGTCCGGTATGCGGGGGTCCACTGTATATATATATATATATGTATATATATATATATATATATATATATATACATATATATATATATACATATATATATATATACATATATATATATACATATATATGTATATACAGTGGACCCCCGCATACCGTCGGCATCACATAACGTTCAATCCGCATACCGCTCGCTTTTATCGCAAAAATTTTGCCTCGCATACCGCTTAAAAACCCGCTCACCGCTCTTCGTCCGAGACGTGTCCAATGTGCGCCCTTAGCCAGCCTCACATGTGCCGCCGGTGGCATTGTTTACCAGCCAGCCTCCGCAGTAACATCCAAGCATACAATCGGAACATTTCATATTATTACAGGGTTTTTGGTGATTTTATCTGCAAAATAAGTGACCATGGGCCCCAAGAAAGCTTCTAGTGCCAACCCTACAGCAATAAGGGTGAGAATTACTATAGAGATGAAGAAAAAGATCATTGATAAGTATGAAAGTGGAGTGCGTGTCTCCGAGCTGGCCAGGTTGTATAATAAACCCCAATCAACCATCGCTACTATTGGTGGTACAGCTGCTGCTGCTGCTGTACCACCGTCAGCTGCTGCTGCTGCACTGTCAGCTGCTGCTGCTGCTGTACCACCGTCAGCTGCTGCTGTAGTACCATCTGCTGCTGCTGTAGCATCGTCTGCTGCTGCTGTAGCACTGTCAGCTGCTGCTGCTGCTGTACCACCGTCAGGTGCTGCTGCTGCTGTAGTACCATCTGCTGCTGCTGTAACATCGTCTTCTGCTGCTGTAGCATCGTCTGCTGCTGCTGTAGCACTGTCAGCTGCTGCTGCTGCTGTACCACCGTCAGCTGCTGCTGCTGCTGTAGCATCATCTGCTGCTGCTGTAGCATCGTCTGCTGCTGCTGTAGCACTGTCAGCTGCTGCTGCTGCTGTAGCACTGTCAGCTGCTGCTGCTGCTGTAGCACCGTTGTTGGTGTGGCTTATTGAGAATACCAAGAAACAATTAACCCCAGAGGATTTGCCACCCAGGATAACCCAAAAAAGTCAGTGTCATCGAAGACTGTCTAACTTATTTCCATTGGGGTCCTTAATCTTGTCTCCCAGGATGCAACCCACACCAGTCGACTAACACCCAGGTGAACAGGGAAAATTGCCTGGAACTAGTGCTCATATTGGTGAATTTAAAGCCAGCAAAGGTTGGTTTGAGAGATTTAACCCTTTGAGGGTTTTGGTCGTACTAGTACGTTTTACGCGTAGGGGTTTTTGACGTACTAGTACTCATAAATTCTAGCGGCCTCAAATCTAGTGGGAGAAAGCTGGTAGGCCTTCATGTGAAAGAATGGGTCTATGTGGTCAGTGTGCACAGTCTAAAAAAAATCCTGCAGCACACAGTGCATAATGAGAAAAAAAAAACTTTGACCATTTTTTTTTAATAAATCAGCGACTTTGCAGTGTATTTTCGTATGGTATTTATTGTTGTATTCTAGTTTTCTTGGTCTCATTTTATAGAATGGAAGACATATTACAGAAATTGAGATGATTTTGACTGGTTTTACAATGAAAGGTGCCTTGAAATTGAGCTCAAAGTAGCAGAAATGTTTGATTTTTACCAAACTTCAAAAGTAAACAAATCGTGCCAAGCGTGCAATACACGTCAACTGGTGAGTCTAATATTCTTTTACAAGTGCACCAATAATATTTATACCATTTTTTACACTAATGCAGTAGTCTGCATAACAGTAAATCTTATATTTTTTGTGAGAATAAAAATTCAAAGTGGAAAGCAAAAGGATATAAGAGGGCCCTTGAGACGTGACTAATGACTAGAGGAAATGTCATTTTAGTGCCAGGAATGTCTTTCTTGTTTATTCTGGACCCTATTCGGAAATTGGCATCTTTTGAAATTTGTGTGAAATTGGCAAAATTGCTAAATTCTGACCACTGTACTGGATAGTTGAATTTATAAATGGGTGGTTTCTAGCACCCATTCGATAGAAAAAATGGAGTTCTAGCGAAATATTCATGTTTTTTGTCGACTAGTACAGTGAAATTGGCCGAAAATGGGGCTCAAAGTGGGTAAAATCGCCGATGCGTAAATATCGCCGAGACCGCTAACTTTGCGAGAGCATAATTCCGTAAGCTTTCTATCAAATTTCAAACTTTTGGTGTCTTTATGATCGGGAAAAGATTCTCTATCTTTTCATAAGAGAAAATAATTTTTTTTTTTTTTTAAATTTGGCCGACCCTGAGAACGAGTTTCGGAGAGGGCCTGTCGACCCTCAAAGGGTTAAGAATCGTAGTGGCATACACAGTGTGATAAGGCCTGTTCTGGAAGAAAATGCCAAACAGGACCTACAGTACTCAGGAGGAAAGGGTACTCCCAGGACACAGTGTCTCATCAGTCATTGCTGCATCTTCAATAAAGGTAAGTGTCATTTATTCTTCATTTAGTAGAGTAGTACATGCACAATATATATTGTGCATGTACTACTCTACTATTGTGCATGTATCCTTCTCTTTGTGTGTAGGAAAATGTATATTTCATGTGGTAAAAAAATTTTTTTCATACTTTTGGGTGTCTTGCACGGATTAATTTGATTTCCATTATTTCTTATGGGGAAAATTCATTCGCATACCGATCATTTCGCATAACAATGAGCCCTCTTGCACGGATTAAAGTCGCTATGCGGGGGTCCACTGTACATGTATATATATACAGTGGACCCCCGCCTAACGATATTATTTCAATCCAGAAGTCTGTCTGGGTACTGTTATAGACCAAATTTGTTCCCATAGGAAATATTGTGAATTAGATTAGTCCGTTTCAGACCCCCCAAAAATATACCTACAAAAGCACTTACAAAAATACACTTACATAATTGGTTGAGTTGGGAGCTGATCGTTAGGCGGGGGATCCACTGTATATATATAATGAAATGTAATGTGAAATATTATGCCTTGAATTTTATTTATTTCAGGTTGATGCTCACAATGTTATTCCATGTTGGCTGGCCTCAGATAAACAAGAATACTCAGCAAAAACTATTCGTAAAAAGATCCATGATAAACTCGGAGACTTCCTCACAAAATTTCCACCAGTTACAAAGCATCCTTATACAAGTAAATATCCAGCTGAGGTAAGTTATTAACCCTTTGAGGGTCCAAGCTGTAGCTCTGCACCTTGTCCACAGGGTCCAAGTCATGAGCTCAGGACACTCTGATAAGCTGTGAGCAGTAAATTTGGGCCCAGATATGAGAGAATGGATCTGTGTGGTAAGTGTGCACCATATAAAACAAATCCTGGAGCACACAGTTCATAATGAGAAAAAACTGCAAGTGTGTTTTTGGATTACAACAGTGGCTTTGCAGAGTATTTTTTGTATGGTTTTTACAGTTGTATTCACAGTTTCTTGGTCTCTTTTGATAGAATGGAAGCTATATTACAGATATAGAGATGATTTTGATTGGTTTTAATACTGAAAATAGCTTGAAATTTAGCTCAAAGTTGTGGAAATTTTCGTTTTTTGACGATGTTCAAGAGTAAATGAATGATGTCACGTGTCCAATACATGTGGAGAAAATTCTCCGGTGAAGGGGGTATCTCTCAGCCCTCTGAGTGCCCCCTCAACCCTCTTGAGTGCCCCCTCAGCCCTCTGAGGGACTTAGCCCTCCCAGAAGGAGCTAGTGGACTCTTCCTCACAAACAGCTTTATTAAAACCACACATGTACCAGGCATCTCCATGCATGACTCTCTCCTTGCTAGAGTTTCTGATCAACTACACAATGAGGTTAAACAAGAGTAATTACTCCTTACCCCATGTAGGAAAATTAAGAGAAAACCTGTGTCCAACTTGATCTACAAGTTGGGCCCATTATGACTTCTAGTTACAGCTGAATAACAAGAAACCTTTCCTCTTGTGTTAATTCTGGATGCACAGGCTAGCAACGAATGTATATAAAGCTGAGTTCAGCATTTTCCTTTGTGTGTTTTTGACTTTTGCTCATTCTAACAATCTCAGGAAACTAGGAAAGTTAGACTAGTTCCTTTATATGAGTCATGAAATTCACGGTAGAACTAACCATGTAGTGTTTATTGCATCTCCGTATTCTCCCTGCGGTGGATAATTCCACAAAGCTATGAACAAATGATGGTACTGAATGATGTAATGTTGAACCGGTATTGCGAGTGATTGCAATGAACATTCCAGACGTTTGTGGTGAACATTAGTGCAACATTCTCTAAGACACTTTGTCAGTCTTCAGAAAGAAGGAACACTGCAACAGGCCTACTGGCCCATGTGAGGCAGGTCCAATTCTCCCACCGGCTTAAGCCTATGCCTTAACCTAGTCAGGTCAGTCACATTCACTTAAGGAGCATGGCATCTGACCTAGTAGCACAAGCTAGTCAGGTCCAACTGACACCCACCCACACCCACTCTTGTATTTATCCAACCTATTTTTAAAACTACACAATGTCTTAGCTTCTATGACAGTACTCGGGAGTTTGCTCCACTTATCCTCAACTCTGTTATCAAACCAGTGCTTCCCTATATCTTTCCTGAAACTGAATTTTTCTAACATTGCTGCAAGTCTTGTCTATGCTAGAGATTTTTAGCACGCTATTTACATCCCCTTTATTAATTCCTGTTTTCCATTTATACACCTCAGTCATATCCCCCTTAATTCTACGCCTGTCTAGAGTGCAGATTCAGGGCCCTCAGTCTATCCTCATAGGGGAAATTTCTGGTATGTGGGATCAGCTTTGTCATCCTCCTTTGTACATTTTCCAGTGCATTTATATCCAGGGTTACTTCCCTTTGTTTTTTAATGGCACTAAGACCAGCTTGAGAGTCACTGCATACCTGTGGTACTAAATATCTGTCCAGAGATCTCTGTTTCTGGCGTCTCTTTAAAATTTCCCTAAAATGGGACAAAGCATTGTCATTGAACATATCGCAGACACGGCCTACAACAGCTTTTTTAGGGTGATGTTCCTCCACAAATGTTTGCACCTCACCCCACTTTGCACAAATGCCCTTAATCTTTGAAGAAGGCACATTTTTTTCCTCTCTGTTCCTCCTCCTGTGAAACAGTTTCCTCAGCTGTGGTCTGTTGCTGTTGCAGATGAAGCTCTTGCAGCTCTTCAGTGGTTAGCTCTTTACTGTGGTCCTCCACGAACTCTTCCGCATCCTGGCCACTTACATGTAACCCCATGGAATTCCCCAATACCGCATTACATTCCACAACCTCCTTTACCAAAGGGCTGGTACTAGGAGCTTTCTTTGGGCCCATGGTGGCTTATTTAGCAGTTGCACAAAAAACAATGGATTATTATGAAATGTTTCGTATGAATGCGGGGTGATGCTCACTTGCCAAGAAACAATGCCAGACTGACTCTGAATGCATCTGTGGGAGGCTTTGTGTGCTCAGGGCCACTGGGACACATTCTGTACGACTGCCGAAATCCAATGGAAATCACGAAAACCAAGGCTATATTTTGATGAAAAAAGTTGCCGATAACCAAAATTCACGAAAACTGAGACTCATGAAAACCAAGGGTCCACTGTAATACTCCTGTACTAGCAAAATAGCAAAGAATTTTGTCGACTGGAATATTGTAATTGGCCTAAATTAGGAGTCAAATTGGGCAAAATCGCCATTGCATAAATGTTACTGATGCAGTAAAATTCGCAGTAGTGTAATTTTGTCAGTTTTCCATCAAATTTCATACTTTTTGTTTTATTACCTTCAGAAAAGGATTCTCTACCATTTCTTAACCCTTTGACTGTTTCCATCGTATAAATACGTCTTACGAGCCAATGTTTCTGACGTATTTATACGCATAAATTCTAGCAGCTTCAAATCAAGCAGGAGAAAGCTGGTAGGCCCACATGTGAGAGAATGGGTCTCCATGGTCAGTGTGCACCATATAAAAAAAATCGGGGAGCCAGTGGTGCATTGTGGGAATGCCATTTCAGTTGTCCTTTTTCAGCATGTCTAGCGGTAAGAAATATGTGATTCCCCAGCAAATCTGGGACTCTTCTCTTCCCAAGTGATGCTCTAACACAGATGGAAGTGTCAGTGAAGATCAATTTCATGATTTGGAGGAGTTTGAGACCAAAAGCAATGGAGGAGGAGGAGGGGAGGAAGAGGAGGAGGAGGAGGAGGAGGAGGAGGAGGGAAGGAAGAGGAGGAGGAGGAGGAGGAGGAGAAGAGGAGGAGGAGGAGGAGGAGGAGGAGGAGGAAGAAGAAGATGTAATAATATTGTTCCCTTGAAGTAAGAAAAAAAAAAGTCCACCCCATGACAGTGACAAGATAAGGGGAGATAACATCTGATAAGAGCTGACTTTGATGAGCTTAAACGAGGGTAGAGCTGATAAGGAAATATTACATGACCATCGCCCTCCCTTTGTTTTTGCTGGTACACAAACATTCCTGTCTGTCTATTTGTCTGTCTGTCAAGCTCCCTGTCTGTCCATCTAGCTCTCTGTCTCAGAGAGAGCCACAAGACTGTGTCATCACGTTTACTCACATCTTCAAGCAGAGTATAGCACTTTGTCTGGATTTCTTGGGTTATCCTAGGTAATTTACACTATGTATACTTGTATTTATGTGTACCTGTGAGACAGAGATAGGCAGACAGATAGAAAGAGAGACAGATTGAAAGATATAGAATGAGGGAGAAAGATAATTAGATTGAATGGAGGAGGGGAAGCAGCATCCGACCCCATTGTTTTGACAGGCGGGAGGGGGAGTGAGTAATGAGACAATATGTCACTTTGACAGCTGCCGACTTCTGACTCAAAACAATTATAAGCCACACACTCACACACAAGACAAGGAGGAGGAGAAGGAGGAGGAGGAGAAGGAGGAGGAGAAGGAGAAGGAGGAGGAGGAGGAGGAGGAGGAGGAGGAGAAGGAGGAGGAGGAGAAGGAGGAGGAGGAGGAGAAGGAGGAGGAGAAGGAGGAGGAGGAGAAGGAGGAGAAGGAGGAGGAGGATGATTGTTTGTTTGTTTTTGTAAACAAGTTTTGTAAACAATGTATTGATAATTATGTTTGTGTGCTTATTGTGTTGTATACAACGAGTGTATATATGCACATTGCACCTTACTTTGGTCTCATAGGCCACATAAGTTATGTGAAAAAATAAAATAGTGAAAAAAACAAAAAACCTTCAATTACAAGTAAACTAAAGTTTACCGGGTGAGCGGCAGTCACCGCTGTTGCCATACGCGGCTCATTTTCTGCAAACTTCACGGCTCTATATCTCGGTAAGTACCGATGGCAAAAATTTTTTTTTGGACTAAAACACTCAGAAAAATAATCTTAACATTTTCATAAGAAAAAATAATTTTTTTTTTTTTTTGAATATTTGGCGACATAGAATGACAGTTTCAGAGAGGGGCCTGAAACAGTCAAAGGGTTAAGAATAAATAAAAAATTTTTTTTTTTTGAAAATTCTTAGACCCTGTGGACAAGGCGTAGAACTACGGCTTGGACCCTCAAAGGGTTAAGCTGAGGTACGGGAAACCTGGAATGAATGTTTCTTATTAATTCTTAGTCTTACATTATTACCTTCTTGACACAGGAAGTTTCATCTAAGACTGGGACACTTGAACTATGATACAGTGGAACCCCGAGTATCATCCGCACTGAATATCGTACATTTCAAGTTTAGAACCATTTTTTTGGCTAAATTTTGCCCCGTGTTTCATTCCTCGTACCAGACCTGTCCACCTGTGCGCCTCCCTGCACAGCCGTCATGAGTCAGTCTGGCTTTGTTTCTCCTCGAGTGAACAATGCAGTATATACTAGACATTTAAAGTGCCCTAGAATGATAAAATGCATGTACAGTACACTCATTACTTACCTTAAAATATTTGTAGACTTAATGATCTTAAAAAGTCACTCTGACTTTTTTGGGGTTATCCCAGGTTCTCTACACATACGCTGCTATGTATGATAATACAGGTACCATCCAACTTATGACCGAGCTTGGTTCCGACTAGCCGGTCTAAAGTCAAAATGGACGTAAGTCGAACCTTAGAAAATTGCCGACGCACTGGGTAGTAGTAGTAGTTATACATGTGTATATGTGTTAGTAGAATTACCGACAATATGTAAAGTAAAAGGACACAAGTGCAACTAATGTGACATTTTATTGTGGCAACGTTTCGCTCTCCAGGAGCTTTGTCATGCACCCTCACCACTCCTAACAAAGTTATAATTCTTCACAACAGCAGGTTGCTTTGAACGTTTCTAAAGTACTTGCACAAGCTAACACTAGAGTCACCATCGCTTCCAGCATGTCAATGAAGGACCTAACCAGGATAAAATCCAAGCACCACGAACCAGTCAATGCAGGGGTTTACACTATACCCTGTGGAGGCTGCGACAGGATTTATGTAGGTGAAACAGCTAGAAACCTCGAAACATGCCTCAATGAACTCATTTACGCATGTAGGAATGATAACTTGAACAACGCCTGTATACAACACCAAAATTCCACCAATCATCTCATGAAATTCAGACGCAAGTGCCTTGAATCAGCACTAATCGCTGTTTCTAATACATACAATTAAACAAAACAAAGGCAGCTTCACCATCTCTGAAGTCTTAGCAAGAATTCTCCTGAAAACAGTAAACCCTGCCATCACATAGTCTCTCCTGCTAATACTACACAAGCACATTACAGAGAGTGAACATTGAAACAGGCCTTCTCTAATCCAGGTTGTATGTATAAATTCTTCACCTCGTTCTGCTGGAACCTTCAGTGTCATAAAGACAGCCTTGAGGTCAGATGATCCAACCTAGCCAAGGGGTTGGCAAGTGACTATGATTTCTAATAGATCACTCACTACTGGGTCGAGGAAGGATCCAGAAATGTGAGTTGGGAATCAACAAAGTTTCTAATGTCAGACACTGCAAGAAGGTCATCAGAGTCTCTCCATATAAGATGCTGGTTGAGGTCACCAGTAATTATAATATGCTAACATTTGTGTTGAAGCAGAAGGTTTAACATCTTCATTATGCACCCCATACCCATCTGGGCAGTAGTCAAAGGATTACAGAGGTACACAATGGGTCCAGGGACTGGGCTGCAAAGTTTTGATAGTTGAACAAGTTACAAAGGTAATGAACTCTTTACATGTTTATATCTGGTCACAATTGTAGTGAGTTATTGATGCAAATATTAATTAAGGCACACATGCACACACACACTGTAAGGTGTTGAGAGCAGGGAGAGAATTGAAAAGGAAAATGAAAATGTTTATTTCCTTGCAAAGCCTACAATGTTTGGTCTACATATTGTAAAATATTAATTGCAAAGAAGACCACTAGCATGCCTAGGCATTTCAGGCAGACTAATCCTAATTCTTACTTTGTATTGACACAGGTTATGGAGCAGTACATTTTAATATACATTATTGCATACTGATATAAAAGTTAGGTAATTGAAGTGATTAACATTAATTAGATTGATAATAGTGAAAGGGTTAACTTTTTCTTGTAGACTTTTTTCATCAAATTGTAATGAATAAATTTTTCTAAAGGGAGAGTTAAATTCTCTTATTAACTGTTGTTTACAATACTTGTTATTGATATTGTTAACATTGTTTTTACTTGTTAATATATCCTGTAGCCTGTGGACTGGATAGCTGCTAGAAGCACTTTGGAAATTGACTTGACTGTTAAGCCTGTTGAATGGGCAACTCCTGGAACACGTGCGGGACTGGATACCCTAAATGAATTTTGTCTCAAGCGACTTAGAAAATATGCCACCCAGCGGAATGACCCCAATGTGAAGGCACTCAGTAATCTCTCTCCATGGCTCCACTTTGGTAAGTTATTAATGTACAGATATTTGTGTGTGTATGTGTGTGTGTTTATTTTGATGTATATGTGTGTGTGTTTATTTGTATGTATATATGTGTGTTTGTGTGTATGTGGATATATTCTTCTTCTTCTTCTTTCAACAAACTGGCTGTATCCCACCAAGGCAGGGTAGCCCAAAACAAAAAACAAAAGTTTCTCTTTTTAACTTTAGTAATGTATACAGGAGAAGGGATTACTAGTCCCTTGTTCTCAGCATTTTAGTCGCCTCTTACGACACGCATGGCTTACAGAGGAAGAATTCTGTTCCAGTTCCTCATGGAATGTGGATATATGTGTGTGTATATTCACTTATTTGTGGTTGCAGGGGTCAAATCATGACTTCTGGCCCTACCTCTTTGCTAGTTGCTACTATGTCCACTTTCTCCCTTCTCCATGAGCTTTATTGAACCTCTTAAAGCTGTGAATGGGTCGGGCCTCCACTACATCACTCTCCAGATTGTTCCACTTCCTGACAACTCTATTACTGAAGAAATACTTCCTAACATCTCTGTGAATCATCTGAGTTTTCAACTTCCAGCTGTGACTCCTTGCCGCTGTGTCCCATCTATATCGTTGTCATGACCCCCCCCATCCCTCCTGGCCTCCAGTGTCGTCAAGTTGATTTCCCTTAACTCTTTCACTGTCGAGATCCCTGCTAACAAACCTGCTCTCAGTGTGGAAGAATTAAAAAAAAAAAAAAAAAATTTCTTATGAAATGATAGAGAACCTTTTTCCGATGGTAATGACACCAGAAGTACAAAATTTGATGGAAAACTTATGGAATTACACTCTCATGAAGTTAACAGTCTCGGTGATATGTGTTGTACATTGAGATTATATATTTACAATAATGGGTTGCAATGCAAAGAGAGCCTCTATTATGCCTAGGCATTATGAGTCGACTTAATTTATTGGCTTACTGATTACTTAACACTAAAGAAATTTATCATAGTTGTACAGTAGTTCTATTAATTATAAGTGAATCTAATTTATATAAACCAAAGGATATATTCATATATTTAAAATGCTTTTTGTGAAACATGATTCAGTTATATTCCTGTCGACAATGGACAGTAGGTTCAAAAGTAAATATTGAAATTATATTATGGGAATATTGAGTATTTAGCATTTAGTCTAGGGTGATTAAGTGGCTTTTGAGAAGAGTCTTCAATTGATTTTCAGACCGGGTTACTTTAGTATTTTCTGGTAATGAATTCCAAATTTTGGGACCCTTTATGTGCATAGAGTTTTTACACAATGTGATATGGACACGGGGTACATCAAAAAAGAGATCTGTGTCTTGTGTTATGGTCGTGTGTCCTGTTAAGGTTGGTGAGAAGTTTGAGTGGAGGGTTTATGTTTGCATGTATTGTTCTATGTATGTAGTAGGCACATGAGTAAGTATGGATGTTCTTAACCCTTTGACTGTCGCAAGCCCCTTTCTGAAACTGTCATTCTATGTCGCAAAATTTTTTGAAAAAAAAAAAAGAAAAAAAAATTTCTTACGAAATGATAGCGAATCTTTTCCCGATGGTAATGACACCAAAAGTATGAAATTTGGTCGAAAACTCACTCCCGCGAAGTTAGCGGTCTCAGCGACATATACGCATCGGCGATTTCACCGACTTTGAGCCCTGTTTTTGGCCAATTCCGTTGTTCCCATTGACCAAACTCATAGCTATTTCTTTAGAACTCCATTTTTTCTATCAGTTGAGTACAAGACACTGCCCATTTACCAATTTGAACTACTCAATAAAGTGGTCAGAAATTGGCAATTTGGCCAATTTCACGCAAATTAAAAAAGATGCCAATTTCAAAATAGGGTCCAGGATAAACAATGTAGACATTCTTGACACTAAAATAACATATCCTCTGTTCATTAGTCACATATCTAGGCCCCTCTTATATTACTATTGCTTTCTATTTTGATTTTTTATTCATACAAAAAATACAAAATTTACTGTTATGCAGACTACTGCAGTATTGTAAAAATGGTATAAATAATATCACTGCACTAGTGAAAGAATATTAGACTCCCAAGTTGATGTGTATTGGATGTGTGGTGTGATTTGCTTACTCCTGAACATTGGTAAAAATCGAACTTTTCCGCTACTTTGAGCTCAATTTCAAAGTCGTTTTCATAGCGAAACTAGTCAAAATCATCTCTATTTTTGTAATATATGTTTTCCATTTTATCACATGAGACCATGAAAATGAGAATACAACAATAAATACTATATGAAAATACACCTCAGAGTCGGCGTTTTAATCCAAAACAATGGTCAGAGTTTTTTTTTTCTCATTATGCACTACGTGCTGCATAATGAGACCCATTCTCTCACATGTGGGCCTACAAGCTTTCGGCTGTTTGATTTGAAGCCGCAAGAATTTAAGCGTATTAATACGTCCGAAACACTTGCTCGTAAGACGTATATATACGACCAAAACAATCAAAGGGTTAATGGTGAGCAGATTTAGACTTTAGAAAATTCAAATTCAAATTCATTTATTTCTTTGCAAGTAGTACATTGAGATTATATTTTTACAATAATGGGTTGCAGTACAAAGAGAGCCTCTATTATGCCTAGGCATTATGGGCTGACTTAATTTAATGGCTTACTGACTACTTGTCACTAAAGAAATTATCATGGTTGTACAGTAGTTCTATTAATTATAAGTGAATCTAATTTACTCAAATAAAAGGATATATTCATGTATTCAAGAATGTTTTTTATGAAACATGATTCAGGAGTAGTTTTCAGTAGTTTACAGTATGAGACTGCTGCAATTTGGTGAAGGGCAATATGTACTGGTTTTGGTAGGTATGTATACTTCTATGTGGTTATTATAACCCAGGATTCCCAAAGGCCTATTATCCTGGGTGTAAAGGGAGCAAAATAAACACAGCAGAAAAACTTTTGACTTGTATTATCCTTCACCAATTTAGAACAGAAGTATGTACACTATATACACTATGTACAACAATAGGTATTAGTGCACTCCACGGTAAGCAAGGCAGAATAGAAGCCACTAGAGAGCAGACTGTGCTTCAACCAGCTCTAGAATGGGAATGACAAGTGCAGACAGGTGAGTGGTACCCACATCACCTCTGTGATTGCCAAAACCATCTTCTCATTGGCTGGAACCTGGGTACTGGTTGAACGACGGGGCCCCATCATCAACCCTTAGTACCTGGTTCGCTGGATGGGGGAGATAGCCTTTCAGTGCGGGTGTGTACATGTGCCGAATAAAGGTTACATACTCTTTGCATGCCACAACCCCACCCCGAGAGGGCTCAGGATTAGGCTCCCACCTCCCAGTGGTTACCATGCCGCCATGGCACCAAATAATGGGACTGCCTTTCCTCTCAGCCATCCAACTCTTAGATAGAGCTCAGCTTTATTCGCGACAAAAAGCCAAACCCTAAACTCAGAGCGAGACAGCAGACAGTCGGGCTAGTGTAGGTCCAAACTGCGGGAGGACGGTATCCCACACTCCCTCACTAAAAAAAAGTCCCACACCAGGGGATAAAAAAAAGAGCTTGAAAGGGGTTACCACAGGTCCCTAACACATCCTAACCTAATATATAATTATAATTATAATATAGAGTAACATTGTTAGACTCTAGATAAAGTTGCTGCCAACTTATTTTCTTTGCCGGCAATGTGTAATATTCTGAGAGAATAGGGTTGCAGTCGTAGAGTCCATCTCATGAGCCTCGTATTGTGGTTCTTCATGGCTTGGAGATATTCATACTAGAGGGTTGCGGTCGCTATAGACAGTGACCACGTGCTACAGGCTGCAACTCCTCGTCCCCGTTTTGCAATAGCACTGCCCCAACCCCAGACTCACAAGCATCAACCTGTAATGAGAAAGGTTTGGAGAAGTCTGGAGACAAAAGAATTGGTGCAGTACATAATAATCTTTTTGCTTTAGTGAAAGCATTTTGGCTTTCTGGGGTCCAAATAAAGGGAACTTTGTGACTGGTAAGAGAGGTAAGAGGCACTACAATATCTGAAAAATTCTTACAGAATCTTCTGTAAAATTCTATCATGCCTAGGAAACATTGAAGGGATTTCCTTTCATGTGGAACTGGATAATCTTTAATGGCAAAAATTTTAGCAAATTTAGGAGCAACTTTGCCACTACCTACTTCATGGCCTAGAAAAGTAACAGTGGCCTGGCCAAAGGAAAACGTAGATAAATTAACAGTTACATGGGAACTCTGAAAGGTCTCAAAGAGAGCCTTAAGTCTAACTAGGTGTTGATCCCAAGCATCAGACACCACTACAATATCATCCAGGTATGCTGCCGTGCCTTCAAGTCCTTTAATAGCCTGATGGATAAGTTTCTGGAATGAAGAGGGGAAGTTTTTCATTCCAAAGGGGGTAACTGTATATTGATAAGGACCTCCTGGAATTACGAAGGCAGAGATTTCCTTCGCCTTATCTGTCAAAGGTACCTGATAGTAACCTTTAACCCTTTGAGGGTTTCGGACGTACTAGTACGGCTTACGTGCCAGGGCCCTTGACATACTAGTACTCATAAATTCTAGCGCCTTCAAATCTAGTGAGAGAAAGCTTGTAGGCCTACATATGAAAGAATGGGTTATGAGAAAGGTTGGGTAGTGGTCTGTGGTGTTGTCTGTGATTATGCCTGATTTTAAAGGGGATATGGTGTTAATCCAGATGTGGTCTATTAAAGAGACACTGGTCTCAGAGATTCTTGTAGGTTTAGATATTGTTGGTAGCAACAGGCAGTTGCTCATAGTGTTTGTGAATTCAGTTACTTGTGGATTTTGGTCATGTAGTAAATTCATGTTGAAATCTCCTGTTAGCAACAGGTGGTCTTTGTTCATATGTGCATCAGTTATCAAGTTAACTAATTTTTCAATAAAGTGGTAAATGTTTGACTCTGGTACTCTGTAGATGTTTGTAACTGAGGGGTTTTTTGCAGGCCTCTTGATTTAAATTTAGCTATGGTATATTCACCATGCTCATCCCTTGTGCAAGATTTATAGATACATTCAAGTTGATTTGAGTAGTACAGTGGACCCCTGGTATTCGATGGCATCGGTATTCGATAAATCCGGTATTCGATGCATTATATCACAAAAATTTTGCCTTGGTATCCGATCGAAAACCCGGTATTCGATACGATTCATACGAGACGTGTCCACGTGTGGCCTGAACTGCCCCGTGTGTGCCAGTGTTTACAAGCCAGCCAGTGTGCGCGCATCTAAGGATACATTCAATACATTCCACATTATCACTGTTTTTGGTGCTTCTTTCTGCAAAATAAGTCACCATGGGCCCCAAGAAAGCTTCTAGTGCCAACCCTTCGAGAAAAAAGGTGCTAATGACAATTGAAATGAAGAAAGAGATAATTGCAAAGTACGAAAGTGGAGTGCATGTGTCGGAGCTGGTCAGGTTGTATAATAAACCCATCTCTACTATAGTGACCAGGAAAACGGCAATCAAGGAAGCTGTTGTTGCAAAAGGTGCAACTGTGATTACGAAACAGCAACCGCAAGTGTTAGAAAATGTTTAGAGACTGTTATTGGTGTGGATAAATGAAAAACAGGTAGCAGGAGATAGCATCTCTCAAGCGATCATTTGTGAAAAGGCTAGGCAGTTGCATGACGATTTGGTAAAGAAATTGCCTGCAACTAGTGGTGATGTGAGTGAATTTAAGGCCAGCAAAGGTTGGTTTGAAAGATTTAAGAATCGTAGTGGCATATATATTGTGATTAGGCATGGTGAGGCTGCCAGTTCGGACCAAAAAGCAGCTGAAAAATATGTGAAGGCATTCAAGGATTACATAGACAGTGAAGAATTTAAATCTGAACAAGTGTTTAATTGCGACAAAACAGGCCTGTTTTGGAAGAAATTGCCAAGCAGGACCTACATTACTCAGGAGGAAAAGGCACTCCCAGGATATAAGCCTATGAAAGACAGGCTTACTCTTCTGATGTGTGCCAATGCTAGTGGTGATTGCCAAGTGAAGCCTTTATTGGTGTATCACTCAGAAACTCCCAGAGCGTTCAGGCAAAAGAATATCCTCAAGGCTAATTTGTGTGTGCTGTGGAGGGCAAACACTAAGGCATGGGTCACTAGGGACTTTTTCTATGACTGGTTACACCATGCATTTGCCCCCAATGTGAAAAACTACCTAATTGAAAAGAAATTAGACCTTAAGTGCCTCCTGGTATTAGACAATGCCCCTTGTCATCCTACAGACTTGGCAGAGCAACTTTCTGGGGACATAAGCTTCACTAAGGTCAAGTTTTTGCCTCCTAATACCACTCCTCTCCTGCAGCCCATGGACCAGCAGGTCATTTCCAACTTCAAGAAACTGTACACCAAATGTATGTTTGAAAGGTGCTTTGAAGTCACCACAGACACTCTATTGACTCTAGAGGAGTTTTGGAAGGATCACTTTAATATCCTCAATTGTGTAAACCTTATAGGTAAGGCTTGGAAGGGAGTGACTAAGAGGGCCTTGAACTCTGCCTGGCCAGAATGTGTAGACAAAAGGAATTTTGAAGGGTTTGAGGCTAACCCTGGGAATCCTATGCCAGTTGAGGAATCCATTGTGGCATTGGGGACGTCCTTGGGGTTGGAGGTTAGTCGGGAGGATGTGGAAGAGTTGGTGGAGGAGGACATTGACAAACTAACCACTGATGAGCTGCTAGATCATCTTCAACATCAAGAGGCCAGACCTGAGGAAACTGCTTCGGAGGAGGGGATGGAGAAATTGAAGAAGTTGCCTACTTCAAAGATTAAGGAAATGTGTGCAAAGTCCCTTGAAGTGCAAAGCTTTTTTGATGAAAATCACCCTCACACAGCTACTGCAAGCCGTGGTGGCAACCTGTACAATGACACTGTTGTGAACCACTTTAGGAAAGTCATACAGGAACGAGAGTTACAGGCCTCTATGGACAGATATGGTGTGCGACAGAAGTCCAGTGACTCTCAAGTTGGTCCTAGTGGCATTAAAAGAAGAAGGGAAGTAACCCCGGAAAAGGACTTGCTACCTCAATTCCTAATGGAAGGGGATTCCCTTTCTAAACAATAAGTTCGACACTTGTGATGAATGGTTTGAAAAACCGACAAGTTGAAGATTGAGACACTTATGCAACATATGTTGCATAAGTGTCTCAATCTTCAACTTGTCGGTTTTTCAAACCATTCATCACAACTGTCTGACACTGCAGCATCATGGGATCTTGTTACAAAGAATTCTTCAACACTTGTCCAACATTTGGACGAAAACCTACTTCGACTAGTGGATGGTACCACTATGACCTCACCTCCTCCTGCTTCGCTTCACCTCACTACAGTATATAAGCCACGTCTACGGCCCTATGCTGTACATTCTACAAGATTGATGGACTGAACACATCGATTCCAGGCTGAGGGACTGATTACCTCAAACTCCTCCTCTCCTTACGCCTTTCTACTTTGTATCGGACTGATGAAGCCACTGCGTGGCAAAACATTTCTTGAATAAAGATTCCCATATGTTGCATAAGTGTCTCAATCTTCAAGTTCGACACTCTCCCCTCCTCCCATCTCATCAATCATCACCAGATCTTCATTAAAGGTAAGTGTCATGTATTCTATTGTTAGTAGAGTACACACTACAAACTGTGCATGTCTTCTTCAGTTTGTGTGCATTAAACTTAATACACCTACCATCCGACTTACGACCGAGTTCGGTTCCGAGAAACCGGTCGTAAGTCGAAATGGTCATAAGTCGAACTTTACTACTGAATATCAACAAAACATTTTTGTAATGTCTTTATTTTATTGTTTTATTTTGGTATTTCATGTTTTACTTTACTTTTTATGCTGTAAGTACTGTATTTTATACTGTAAGGTTTAGGATAAACACTGTGTACAACACAAATAGTTGTTTATTTCCCAGAAATTTGGCATAAAAAACACGGTCGTAAGTCGAGTGGTCGTAAGTCGAGCAGGTCGTAAGTCGGATGGTAGGTGTATTTCATGTGGTAAATTTTTTTTTTTCATACTTTTGTGTGTCTTGCACAGATTAGTTTGATTTCCATTATTTCTTATGGGGAAAATTGATTCGCTTTCCGATAATTTTGGTTTACGATGAGCTCTCAGGAATGGATTAATATCACAAACCAGAGGTCCACTGTATTATAAACAACAACGGGCCTAAAACCAATCCGTGCGGAACGCCACTTGCTACAGATCCCCACTCAGATTTAACCCAACTTATGCACACACTGCTTCCTATTAGTGAGCCATGACTCGTTCCATGACGGCACTTTTACCCCAATACCATGAGCAGTCACTTTCTTTAACAGTCTCTGATGTGGTGCTCTTTCAAAATTCTTACTAAAATCCAAATAAACAACATAGAACTCCTTATCATGATCAACGGCCTCAAAAGCCCTACTGAAGAAAATTAATAAATTAGTTAGGCAGGAACGGCCCTTGGTGAATCCATGTTGAGTATCATTAATCAAATTATGCTTATTGAGATGGCTTCTTATATTATCAGGTGTAATTGACTCTAGTAATTTGCCTGCAATTGAAGTTAGGCATATTGGGCAGTGATTTATGACAACTTGTCCCCTGCTTTAAAAATAGGAATTACATTAGCCATCTTCCACATATCAGACACTACACCTGTTGGAAGAGATAAAATAAAAATATTAGTTAACCCTCAACTGTCCAAACGGAGATCTATGTTTTCGTGCGTAGTGCTCTGACCTTGATTTTCTCCATAAGAAAGCACATAAAAAAAAGTAGATCTACATTCGGAGCACTGCACAAGCAAATGTAGATCTACGTTAGGACAGTTTAAGGGATAAAGGTTCATAGAGTTCAATTTTGCATTCCTTAAGAACCCTTGAAAAAAGCTCATCAGGACCGGGCGATTTATTTTGCTTCAAACGGTCTATCTGTTTGATAACCATTTTGCTAGTGACTGTGATATTACATAACTTATCTTCTTCACGCCCACTAAAAAACTTAATTATTGGGATATTAGTAGTGTCTTCCTGATTGAAAACCGAGAGAAAATAATTATTAAAAATAGAGCACATTTCATTCTCATTGTCAGTAAGAAACCCATACTTATTTTTAAGGGGACCTATCTTATCTCTAACTTTTGTTCTGTACACCTGGAAAAAACTTTTTGGGTTAGTTTTTGAATCCCTAGCAACTTTTATTTATTTATTTTATTTATTTATTAATTTGAACATGATACATAGAAGTTGTTACGTTGGTTTCCCTTATTTCTTGGATGGTAAGGTTCTCACTACATGTTCTAGTGTGGGGTAGCTTTTACTTAATGGCCTTATTTGTCTAGGGGTAATACTTACATCATGGCTGATCATCTTGAGTGTCTCTGATACCCTTTCACCAGCCCTCTTCACAGGTTATGTAAACTACTACTATAAAAATATAACTGTATTCTCAATAGATATGTACAGAATATACAATCACAGCCTCCATTTTCAAAACAAAATCTACACACTCCATGCCTGTGCTCCACATGGTGTGTTGCAACAACTCTTGTCCTTCACTCTTCCTGACATAACTCTGGGCTAACCAGTGTTTTGACACACTTTAGTCACCCTGGGTATGGTGGCCAAAACTTAAATTATAAAAACTCACCCCTGGAGCACACATGATGCCCCAAAAGATAGGAGAAGGACCCAGAGATCCTGCCAGGTTGAAGGTCAGCCACAGAGAGAGAGAGTCAGTGAGAGGGAGAGAGAGAGAGAGCCTGGCTAAGCTCCTCCCACCAAAACAAAAGACTGTTGCCAAGCACAATTCTCCAGTTACCACAATTCTACCACCTCTTAATTTTACTTTTACAAAAAGAAATACAACTTTATAAACTACTTATTTAAATTGTGTGTTTATGTGTCTATAGTATAACCTATTATATTGAGAAAAATAGGTTTGACCCAGCTGCCTCTCAGTCATAAGGTTGATCAGTCCTTCTGACATTTAGAGCAAAGTCCCCATCAATTCAATATAATTAGGTATTCCAGAGTAACTGTTACTTATAAATACATGTTGGGTCCTATAGCCCCATAACACCCCCACCTCCAGACGAAGTCTCACAAAAGCTAGCCGTGTCCCTCAGGATACGGCTAGTAAAAAGTATATTGCTTAAGTCTGAAGGCGGTAAACAAGACTACTAGAAATGCTACATATTTCCTAGCACCATAACTACTCTTCACTTTACTGTTATTTACAACAGATTGCAGAATTTTTTAGAAAAGCATTTTAACCATACCCATATACTCAAGGGTGTAACTATTTACAATTTTAGTGACTTTTAAACAATACACATTACAATGCAAAAATTGCACACAATGCCCACTGTGAAAGCCCGCACCAACAGGCCTGTGCCTCTGCTACGGTAATCCAGCAAGCAACTGGTACTCCAGGGTGGCATCTTCCTGATCAGGAGACGAGAGTAGAGCCAAACCCAGAGCAGTCAGGTGTACACCAGGCAGGAAACTTCACAAAACATGTCAAGGTGTCTCTCACTTGGTGGCCGAACCAAACAGTGAGACTTCCAGTCAACACTCACGATCCTTAACATGGTCAGGCACTCAAGCCCATCTTCCGAGGTCCCACTCCACACAAATCCTCCAAACTTATGAAGAGGAGGCTGTCATAGAACATGGAGGGGTCCAAGGGACCACAAAGGCAAATCGTCGGGCCGTTTTGTACATAGAGCACACCAAGACACAACATCACATACCTTCCTGAACGTCTCATGTTACCGAAGGTTGTCAACCACTGCCTCAACTCACATTTAAGTACACCCTGACCCTCGTCACACTTTTGGCTCTGACTCACTCCTTCACAATCAGATGGCTGGTAGAGAGTACTCAGGCTCACCGAGAGTCCACCACTGCAAAAACAACAAGGTCAGCACAAGACAAACTCTATGTACAAAGTACGCACCATGCATCTACATGAAACATCTAGAGAGAGCATCAGCAACCACATTCTCTGAGCCTTTCATATATTTGACTTCCAAATTAAAAGGCTGTAGGAACAAAGCCCATTTTAAGAGTCTGATTTTAGTCACTATACACAGGAACAGGATGAAGAGATCCTGAGACATGTACAAATGCTGAATAGCCAGCCCCAAAATGAAAATTTTCTTTCCTGTGGTAAAATGTTGACATTTAAACTTAGAAGGTTGTTCATAGACAGTAACAGTTCTGCAACCTCTCGCAGTGCAACAACAAACACCAAAGACATCTCTTTGCACCCAGGTTGGATACATCAAGTTTACACAAACACCATCACGTTCCATCTCACACACAAATTTTAAGCACACAATGAACACAATTTGCATTACACACATTAAAATGGTACTGGAACACAGGCCATGGAAATCACGTCTTCCATGTTTTAGCTTATTTAAAATGTTTGCATCTTTTAGTGCATAAGTATCAATCTTTCTAATTCTGTAAACCTTAGTTGTTAAACGTACTCTGTGGTAGTCAGTGTTTATGCCCAGGGTGCCATCTAATTTGGGAACCATGAAGCATGGGAATGCCCACTGACTCTCACTAAGCACTACAAACTGGTGTTGGAAGAATTTCACTTCTTCCTCCATCTCCAATTTTTCATACAGATTTTTCCCACACAAAAATTGTTGAATTGGCTCAGTTTCCTTAACAATTTCCTCATGGAGTTTCAATTTTTCCCCATTACTGACATCCCAAACTTTTATAAAGTTCCAAGGTGGCTGAGCCAACTCTCCAACATTTTTCTCATTAAAACCAAGCACGCATTTCCCAAAATCTTTTACACACATGTTATTTCTTAAATACACTTTTGGTATTTCATACAGATTATTGTTTTGCAGCCCTTTACATTCCATTAAAACATTGGTCTCTCTGAATTTTTGACATAACTTCAAACCTTTTGACGGGTTACTGTGTACATTATACTCATTCTTTTTCTGCTCAGGGGTGTGGGTTTTATATCTAACCCCTGGGAACTTCCCCCACAACATGTTCAGCTCACAGCAACTTGCCATACAGATTTTCACATGAATTGGCTCCAGTATCAGCACTTCCCCTCCAGCCTCCAGAGTATTATGGTTCACATTATGGTCCCACATCATCATCCTGGTCTGGTTGATGGGCACGTTCACTGGTACCATCCACCTCATATGAGCCAAACAGTATCTGAAACTGAGAAAAAGCTCCGAGGGGGGAGCATCACCATCCTCCCCAAGCCAATAGCTCAGAAATTCCAGAGTGCTTCCCCACTCAGCAAATACAAAGAAAGGGATCCTCTCATCCCAGTTGTTAGTATTGTCTATACCATAGGCTTGCATCATTGTCTTGAGGGCTTGATGTAATTTCTCTATTTCCCCTTGAGATGGAGGGTGATAGGCCATTGCAAAGTTAGGCTCTACTTTTAATTCCTTCAAAACATTTCTAAAAGACTTTGAGGTAAAGTTAGGCCCCTGGTCTTTTTGCACTGCTTGTGGAAAACCAACATGAAAAAAGAACTTCATCAAAGCCCTTAAGACTACATGAGCTGTTATCTTATGCAGAGGGACTGCTTCCAGGTACCTGGTAGTGGAGCAAATATTTGTGAGTAAATAATCATTTCCCAGTTTGGTCCTTGGGAATGGACCAAGTACATCTACTACCAGCTTGCTGAAGGGTTCACCTGGTGCTGAAATAGAATGAAGGGGAACAGGTTTAATACTTCGACTAGGTTTCCCTATAAACTGAGAGACATGATAGGTCTCAATATACTCTCTGACAGTCTCCCACAGCTGAGACCAGAAGAAATGCCTGGAAACCCTGGATACTGTTTTAGCAATACCTAGGTGTCCACCTAGAGGTGTGTCATGCACTAAGCTAAGAACATGGTTTCTATAAGGCTCAGGCACCACGACCTGGTGACAAAAACTTGGCTCTCCTTCTACTGGTACTGCAACCGAAGGTGCCTTCTTCATGAGTATACCTTTCCTGGAATAGAAACATTTATTTAAACAAAGATTCCTCCTCAGTCACAGCCGAGGCTCTGATCGACTTAAGTGTGTCATCACACCCCTGTGCAGCAATTAACTGCATCATAGTAGGCCCAATCTCCCTCACACTACTTCCTTGATCTCTGCACTGATTAGGCTCAACTCGGGTTGTGGTATCCTTTTCTTTAGTTGATTGCAGTTCAACCTCAGAAAATAGAGTTTCCAAACCTAAGTCCTCACCATCCTCATGAGAAATATAAGGATTACCCTTGGTATCCTGGTCACGAGACATACTTCTTGTGATGGCACCAACAGGGAAAAGGTCTGGCAGGGTCTCCCTAGCCTTCTTCTCCCAAACTTTGGGGCCTGGTTGCCCCCATACTAGTGGTTCTTCACTGTCTAACAAGCCCATCACATTATTCCCTAATAAGAGGTCGACCCCTTCGAAGGGAATTTCATCTGAGATACCTACAGGGAGATAGCCAACTTGGTATGTAGATTCTACCTATAATTTGTGTACCGGTGTCCTTATGGTTGAACCCGCAATACCCTTCAACAATATATCTACCCCAGTATAGGTATCCTTAGACACTGGTAGCACTCCAGCACGTAGCAAAGAGTAGGTGCTACATCCATCTCTCAAGGACAATATGTTCTCAACTCTGCCTACATTCTTTTGCAAACCAACTGTGGACCTACTAGAAAATATACACATCCTGGGGTCTAGATCCAAAGGTTCCTCCTCACCTTGCCTTGAAGACCTAATGCAGGCAACTGGATGTATCTCTGCAGTTAGAGTCCTCTGGGGTGGTTCCTCCCTTTCCTGATCTCGCCGCCTTGACCAGCAAAACTTTTGTGTGTGTCCAGTTTTGTTACAGTAATAACAGATAAAACTCTTAAAGGTATTTTTACCATTTGGTGTAGGACTGGTACTGTTTACTCGAGGATCTGAAACATCTGATTGTCTAAGTAAACTTTGAACTCCAGCTGACTTACCTTTTCCTTCTATTTTAGAGGGCACCTCAGCCTTCATTTGTCCCTGAAAATTCTTGTCCCACTTACCTTTATGACCATAGGACTTGGGATAAGATTTAGAACGAGTGGGGAAATTTTCAGGAGCATGACTGTTTTTACTTACCAATTCCCTGCGAGCCAAGAATCGGTCACCTAGATCCAGTGCTTCTGAAAGATTATCTGGGTTTTTGTCCTCCAAATATTCTCTGAGGTCAACAGGGATTGTATTGTACAATTCCTCATGAACCATTAGATCTACTAATTTGTTATAGTCTTTATTAACTCCTTTAGAACAAACCCATTTCTTAAAAAGGAACAGTTTCTCATTCCCAAACTCAGTTAAGGTCTGCCCATCCCGAAATTTTTTATTTCTGAACTTTTGTCTATATTTCTCAGGTATCATTTGGTAGGCAAGCAATACTTCCTCTTTAATCTTATCATAATCAGAAAAATCTTGCCCCTCCAGAGTCTCTACTCTTTGGAATCCTTTACCCACAAGTTGTGTGCGAACTAGGGTAGCCCACTTCTGTTTGGGCCATCCTTGCTCCAAAGCAGTCTTCTCAAAAAAAGAAAAATATCTATCTGGGTCACTCTCTGTAAACTTAGGGACAAAATTTGCAGCTTTAGTTATGTTAAAGTACTGCTCAGGCTCTTGTTCAGAACCTCCTAATCTTTGACGTTCTTCCTCCTTAGCTTTCATTAATTTCATTTCAGCCTCTAGTACAGCTAATTTCAGTCTCATTCTCTCCATTTCCATATCACCTGGAGTAGGTGATCCCTCATGTTCACTGTTAACAGGCATGTTTACTGATGAATTATTACCTTCTTCCCTGAAGCCTAAAAAATCTGAAGACTCATCTTCTGACATAGTTTTTATCTTTAAACACTTGCTTCCCTCTTACAGTATCAGTGGACAAAGTTTTCCCACAGGCACATAAAATAACACAAATTGAATGTAAACTATGCACATAGCACTTACCATAACCACAACAAAAATGTGTTACTCCCTTTCCCCCACCTTAGGAGAAAAACAACCTATAAACTAATATATGAAAACAACACTTCCACTGACCCACCTTGGTAAATCTTCTACCAGAAACATGCAACTGTTATTACCCCATACCAGCACATATAGTTCAAGAATGTTTTGAGTTATTTTAGCAGTCAAATAACTCTCCCGGTCAAGCTCCCATGTTACGTTGGTATGTCTTATTTCTTGGATGGTAAGGTTCTCACTACATGTTCTAGTGTGGGGTAGCTTTTACTTAATGGCCTTATTTGTCTAGGGGTAATACTTACATCATGGCTGATCATCTTGAGTGTCTCTGATACCCTTTCACCAGCCCTCTTCACAGGTTATGTAAACTACTACTATAAAAATATAACTGTATTCTCAATAGATATGTACAGAATATACAATCACAGCCTCCATTTTCAAAACAAAATCTACACACTCCATGCCTGTGCTCCACATGGTGTGTTGCAACAACTCTTGTCCTTCACTCTTCCTGACATAACTCTGGGCTAACCAGTGTTTTGACACACTTTAGTCACCCTGGGTATGGTGGCCAAAACTTAAATTATAAAAACTCACCCCTGGAGCACACATGATGCCCCAAAAGATAGGAGAAGGACCCAGAGATCCTGCCAGGTTGAAGGTCAGCCACAGAGAGAGAGAGTCAGTGAGAGGGAGAGAGAGAGAGAGCCTGGCTAAGCTCGTCCCACCAAAACAAAAGACTGTTGCCAAGCACAATTCTCCAGTTACCACAATTCTACCACCTCTTAATTTTACTTTTACAAAAAGAAATACAACTTTATAAACTACTTATTTAAATTGTGTGTTTATGTGTCTATAGTATAACCTATTATATTGAGAAAAATAGGTTTGACCCAGCTGCCTCTCAGTCATAAGGTTGATCAGTCCTTCTGACATTTAGAGCAAAGTCCCCATCAATTCAATATAATTAGGTATTCCAGAGTAACTGTTACTTATAAATACATGTTGGGTCCTATAGCCCCATAACAGAAGTACAAGGAAATACAGTGGTTAAGTGTAACATGCCAAAGCCCCTTGTATGCAGAGCATTATGGGCAGGCTTAAAATTAACTTAAGGTTAACTAAGCAATGATATATTCAGTGGTAAACATTGTTGTAAACAGTTAACAATTTAGTACAAATGAGTATTTCAGAGACAGGTCGTATCAATCAATCAAGTTTATTCTCTATAAGAATTACAATGCAGGGTTTGCAGATTTTGGATATTGTGTGGTTTACATGTTTTAAAATACTAATTACAGAGGGGGCCACTAGGACACCTAGCATGGCTAGGCATTTTGGGCAGACTTAGATTAATTCTAAACTTTAAATTATTACAGATTATGGTATTAAGGCTAAGTGTCTACATTATAGTTTGTGAGTTTAGCAATGTGAATGCTTTTGTTTTAGCACAATACATAGTGTCTATATTGGAGTATCATAGGCAAACTTATGACTAGTTAGGATTCATTATTTTAAGATTACGTATTTCTCTGTTTATAGTCAATGGGTGAGTGGGTGTAAGTGTTAACCACCAGGTGGTTTACATGTAGTTAGTTGACGGGGTGTATCAGGGAGATAAGATGTTTTCTAACTATAGTTTTGAAAGTGATGAATGTGTCTGTAGTTCTAGAGTTTTCAGGTAGGGTGTTCCAGATTTTAGGCCTTTTGGAACAAATAGAATTTTTGTAAAGGTTTAATCAGACACGAGGAATGTCATAGAGATGTTTGTGTCTGGTGTTATGCCTGTGGGTCCTGTCACAACTATCAAGAAAGCTTTTTGGGTCAAGGTTAATATTGGAATTTAAGGTCCTATAGATGTAGATTGCACAGTAGTAAGTGTGGATGTTCTGAACAGGGAGTAAGTTTAGATCTATGAAGAGTGGGGGGGTGTATTGCCAGGGATGGGATTCAGTGATTATTCTTACTGAGGCTTTTTGTTGAGTTATTATTGGCTTTAGATGTGTTGCTGCAGTTGATCCCCAAGCACAAATAGCATGGGGGAGGTATGGATAAATGAGTGAATGGTATAGTGTGAAAAGGGCATTTTGCGGCACGTAATGTCCTGTCTTGGAGAGGACCTCTACCGTTTTGGTTACTTTTTTTGTTATGTGTTGGATATGGGTGCTGAAATATAGGTTGTTATCGAGGTATAGACCTAGGAATTTTCCCTCATTATGTCTGGCAATTAGAGTATTGTCGATCTTAATGTTAAGTTGCGCAACACCTGCTCTGCAACCAAACATAATATAGTAGGTTTTGTCAGTGTTAAGTGTAAGTTTATTGGCTGTCATCCAGGTCAGAATTTTGAGCAGCTCCTCATTGACAATGGTATTGAGAGTGGCAAGATTAGGGTGGGTGTGAGGGAAAAGTTCAATAGATAGGAGTAGCGAGGGAGTATATAGTAACAATAGTTTCATTGCCGGCTACTTGTTAAGGTAGGGTAAGTCAAGCTCCTGCTATTCCCGCCTTTTTTCCCCCACCCCGAAAGTGATAGTTTGACTGCTGGCTGCTTGTTAAGGTAGGGTCAGTCTAGCTCCCGCTATCCCTTCTCCTCCTCCCCCCCCCCCCCCGAAAGGTGACGTGTTGGGCTCTGGTCAAACAGTAATCACTAGACTCACAGCTCCCAGCACTACTGTAAGTACATGCCTGCCTTGTATTCTAGTGGATTTATTGGTTGAAAGCTTCACTTTTGACCAATAATAAACTTAGTCCTTTCAGTCTTGCTCTAGGTTGACTGTTGTAATAATCACCACATCTTTTAGGTCTTGTACCTATCATGGAGAGTGATTTCTTAAGCAGTGGGTAACCTGTCTATCTTTCCAGCTTGGATGACAGAGAGGGTCACTTGCCAATCAATGAGGAGAACTGATGGAGATGGACTAATGTCCTGGAGACTTCCCCATTTTAGATTTAATTACCTGTGCACCTGTATGAAATTGCAGGACGTAACCCCTCATCATTGCAGCTGTAAAGAACCTGCTTTCCTGTCATCGGGATAGAATACTCACAGCGATACTCTGTGAAGAACTAGCCGGTGGTGGTCACCAACACCTGCGACCCCCCCCCCCCCCCACATCAGCAACGGCTAAGATTTCAACAACACGAAGTGTCACCAACACCAGACACCCCAATATATATATATTAGCGTTGAGTTCAAATGTTATTTTATTCATTTCATTTTTCATTTTTCTTTCAAATAGGATATACCTGTCATGTTTTATTGTTTTATGTTTGCTTTAATAAATAATAAAGTGTTTATCTTTGTGAATTATTATTTCGTTTTCTATTCATTAATTTTCCTGAGGAGGAGCCAGCCTTAGTAATACTTACTGAAGTTGTTACAGGGCTGAGTAAGCCTTCATAAGTGGCGACCTTGCCAGGATAAACTCTACAGAATCAAGATTCAACTCCATCTCGAATCTACCATTGGAACTTCAACGCCGCATACCACAGACGGTTACCACCAGCCATGAGTAATCATTCTCTATGGTAGGACTACGGTACAGGTATTTAAAAGATTTGGTGATTGATATAGTCTCAATTTATTGTAAGTCAAGTCAGGCAGGATATAATAGTTAATTCTGCCACCTTTCTTGTGAGCTTGAAACACTTTGGAGGATTAGACTCTAGGGACCCGAGATTTTCCAGTGACAATTTGTTTCATTGAGCTCTTTATTATACTAAGGGAACTGTCGTAGGACACTCTTGATTTGTTGGTGAGAAGATTGGATCGTCAAGGGACCCCATTCTACTTACTGTTTGCTCGGAGCCGGCATTGAACCCTTCGTTTTCATTAATACATATTGTTTAATTGAAGTAGGGATCGAGCCCTCTGATTTATTTACAGTTTGAGCGGAGCAGGAATTGAACCCTCCGTTTTCTTTAATACCCGTTTCATTTTCCCCTGGTAGTTTAAGTTATTCTTGCAAATATAGAGGAATACTAGTTTTGGATGAATGCTGGAAGTAAGTTAGGAATAACAGGGAAAAATTTAGAATCTTTCATTAGTGCTAAAATCCAGGAAAGAAATGAAAAGGAGAGAGAGAGAGAATCGAAAGAGAAGAGGAAAAGGAGAGATTGAGAATCGAAAGAGAAGACAAAAAAGACAGTGATAGACTTGATCGTGAGGAAAGAGCTAAAGTACATGAAGAACAAGTTAAATTAAGGGAACTTGAGGAAAGAGCAAAGGATAGAGAAGTTGAGGAAAGAGCTAGAGAACATGAGTTGAGAGAGAGAGAAAAGGATCGCGAGCTCGAACAAGCTCGCCTTGAATTAGAGAATAAAAAGTTAACTTTCTCACAACAGCAATTAGATGAAGGAGTAATGGAACAACGTGCAGCTAGTGCACATATTCCAACACCTAATTTACCTCCCTTCACAGAGGGGGAAGACATAACTTCATACATTATCAGGTTTGAAAATACCGCTACCCTCTGTGAATGGCCTGCTGACACCTGGGCTACCAGGTTAGGAATGTTATTTTCTGGTACAGCTTTGAATATCTATGTAACTTTGTCACAGGATATCATATGTAATTATAACCTACTGAAGAAGGCAATCCTTAAAGCATATCAAAAAACCACAAATTCTTACAGGAAAGATTTCAGGTATGCCACCTTACAGCCTGGCCAGAAATTTCAGCAGTTACAGGTAACACTCTTTCGTTTGTTCGACTTTTGGATAGAGAGTTCAGGAATTGATCACAGTTATGAATCTCTTAGAGACTTCATGGTTGCTGACCAGTTCCTGACAGCTCTTCCCCACCAGATACGAACATTCATCAGAGAACGTAACCTGATTAAAGCTGAGGAAGTTGCTGAGGCTGCTGACCTGTATGCTGAGGCTCACAATTCCTGTAAAGACCTAAAGGGATCGAACCCTAAGGGCAAGGGTTCATCAGACCTTAAGAAATCAAAGCCTCTAGTGGAAAGTAAAATGACTTCTTTTATTCCTGTTTGTCATTTGTGTGGTGTTAAGGGACATAAACGTCCAGATTGTCCTTCTAAGGTCCAAAAAGTTGGAAGATGTTTTAAAGACTGTAATGACCAAGCACCCTTCTGTTCAGGAACAGTTAATGGACTTAATGTATCTACCATTTTACGAGACACTGGATGCACATGTATAGTCATTTCTGATAAGCTGTTCCCTAACCTTAAAGAAACTCATTCCTCTGCTATACTTTCAGACTACTTGGGCCGTACGGACACTTTTCCTACCATCCGTTGTTACATTAGGTCTAAATGGTTCACAGGTTGGTCTGAAGCCGTACTAGCTCCCATCACTTCTTGCTCCGTACTAATAGGTAATGTAAAAGGTGCCATTCTTCCTTCTGAAGTTGACCTTTCATCACCAAAGATGGACATAGGTGTTTCAGATCCTCTTCCTGTAGAGTCAAAGAAGCCCCTCGAAAGTTCAGATGAGACAATGTCTCATGAGATTCATGTGGGATTAACCCTTTGAGGGTCGACAGGCCCTCTCCGAAACTCGTTCTCAGGGTCGGCCAAATTTAAAAAAAAAAAAAAATATTTTCTCTTATGAAAAGATAGAGAATCTTTTCCCGATCATAAAGACACCAAAAGTTTGAAATTTGATAGAAAACTTACGAAATTATGCTCTCGCAAAGTTAGCGGTCTCGGCGATGTTTATGCATCGGCGATTTTGCCCACTTTGAGCCCCATTTTCGGCCAATTTCGCTGTACTAGTCGACAAAAAACATGAATATTTCGCTAGAACTCCATTTTTTCTATCGAATGGGTGCAAGAAACCACCCATTTATGAAATTCAACTATCCAGTACAGTGGTCAGAATTTAGCAATTTTGCCAATTTCACACAAATTTCAAAAGATGCCAATTTCGGAATAGGGTCCAGAATAAACAAGAAAGACATTCCTGGCACTAAAATGACATTTCCTCTAGTCATTAGTCATGTCTCAAGGCCCCTCTTATATTCTTTTGCTTTCCATTTTGAATTTTTATTCTCGCAAAAAATATAAGATTTACTGTTATGCAGACTACTGCATTAGTGTAAAAAATGGTATAAATATTATTGGTGCACTTGTGAAAGAATATTAGACTCACCAGTTGATGTGTATTGCACGCTTGGCACGATTTGTTTACTTTTGAAGTTTGGTAAAAATTGAACATTTCTGCTACTTTGAGCTCAATTTCAAGGCACCTTTCATTGTAAAACCAGCCAAAATCATCTCAATTTCTGTAATATGTCTTCCATTCTATAAAATGAGACCAAGAAAACTAGAATACAACAATAAATACCATACGAAAATACACTGCAAAGTCGCTGATTTATTCCAACAAAATGGTCAAAGTTTTTTTTTCTCATTATGCACTGTGTGCTGCAGGATTTTTTTTAGACTGTGCACACTAACCACATAGACCCATTCTTTCATATGAAGGCCTACCAGCTTTCTCCCACTAGATTTGAGGCCGCTAGAATTTATGCGTACTAGTACGTCAAAAACCCCTACGCGTAAGACGTACTAGTACGACGAAAACCCTCAAAGGGTTAAAAACCAGTGATGCTACTCTCGAAAGCGAGGAAGTAGGATCACCGGTTCACTTGTTAGATGAAAGTGAAGATATCACCTCCGATACTATAAATGTCTTGACTAGGGCTCAGACCAAAGCCCAGGCTTCTCCTACTGTCCATCCTTTGATTTTCCCTGACTTCAAGCCTTTAGATATATCGAAGGACTCTTTTGTCAATTTACAACGTAATTTCCCTTCTTTTCAGAATTGCCATAATGCCGCTAAACAAAATCAAGTTATCCAAAGGAAAAACTTTTCATATAAATTTGAATATATAAAAGGTATCTTGTACAAGTCAGTATTCAAATTAAATTCAGATGAGATAGACTATTCCATCTTAGCTGTTCCAAGTTAATGCAGAGAGACTGTTCTTAAAATGGCTCATGACCTGCCAGTGGCCAGACATTTCTCGCATCGTAAAACCTTAAATAAAATTAGGGAAACCTATTTTTGGCCAAAAATGTCCTCAGATGTCACTACTTATTGTAGATCGTGTAAAGTTTGCCAACTGTCATCCTCCCGAGGTACCAGGCGAGTACCTATGGTCAAAATGCCAGTCTTTACGGTACCTTTCGAAAGAGTAGCTATTGACATCGTTGGTCCTTTATCTCCACTTTCATCTGGGGGACATAGATATATATTAACATTAGTTGATTATGCTTCAAGTTTCCCTGAAGCCATTCCCTTAAAGACCATAACTACTATAGAGGTGGCTGAAGCCCTTTTGTCCAACTTCTCCAGAGTGGGCATCCCTAGAGAAATTTTGTCTGACCGTGGGACACAATTCACATCTGACTTAATGCAACATCTATACCAACTTCTGGGAGTGAAGCCTCTCTTCACAACACTCTATCATCCCAGCTGTAATGGGAGGATTGAGCGCCAGCATTCGATTCTCAAGTCCATTTTAAGGAAACTTTGCTCCCTTAAACCTAAGGAGTGGCATCGTTACCTACCCTGTGCTTTGTTTGCCATGAGGGAAGTTCCCAGTGACTCTTTGGGGTTTTCACCTTTTGAACTTCTCTATGGTAGACAGGCCAGAGGCCCATTGTCCATCCTTCATGACTTATGGACTAATGAGGAGGTAAATGCTGAGGTTCAGTCTTCTTACCAGTTTCTCCTTGACCTTAGATCTAAACTTGAGGAGACCTCTGACATAGTTTCAAAAAACTTAAGCTTGTCAATGGACCAGTATAAAACATATTTTGATTCCAAAAGTCAGAGGAGAAGTTTTAAAGTAGGGGATGAAGTTCTTGTACTTTTGCCGATCAAGTCAAATAAATTATTAGTAGCATGGAAAGGTCCATATAAAGTATTAAAAATTTGTGGGAAAGTTGACTACCTCATAGAAGTCAAGGGGAAACCTAAGCTTTATCATATCAACATCCTTAAGAAATATTACCGAAGAAATTCTGTTAACTGCCTTAATAACTTTGACTTAGTTTTTCCACACGAACTTGATAAGACAACTGAAGAATGTAAAGTGTGCGTAATTGACACCTCTAACTCAGACTATGATGAAGAACTACATGACTTGGTGACTCTTGACCACTCGGACGCAACCAACATTAATATTAATGAATCCTTGGATGACCATAAGAGACATGAACTACTTCAATGTGTGAGTAACTTTTCAGACGTCTTTACTGATATTCCAGGTGTTACCTCCACGGTAGTCCATAAGGTTGACTTAGTGACGGACAATCCTATCAAACGAAAATTATACCCAGTTCCAGTTCACCTTAGGGATGCATTTGACCGAGAGGTAGACAAATTATTAAAACTAAAGATCATTGAACCTTCAGTATCTTCATATTGTTCACCAGTAGTCATGGTTAAGAAGGAGGATAATTCATATAGACTTGCTATTGACTTCAGAGGCCTTAATGCTATAACTCGGTGGGATGCTGAGCTTATGCCCTTAATAGATAGCGATCTACACAAATTTTATGACGCTTCCTTCTTTTCAGAGATTGATATTGCGCAGGCATATCATCAAGTAATGTTAGATCCTTCTTCTAAGCAGTACACTGCTTTTCCTACACACCAAGGACTGATGCAGTATAGAACTATGCCCTTCGGTTTGGTAACTGCCTGTGCTACCTACGTGAGACTGATGAGAAAGGTCTTGGGTAATATGCCAAATGTTTCAGTCTATTTTGATAACATTTATGTAATGACATCCACGTGGGGGTGAACATGTCCAAACATTAACATCAGTTTTGCATAGGTTACGTTCACATGGCCTCACTGCCAAGCCGAAGAAATGCTTCCTTGGGTATAACAAGATTAGATATCTTGGACTGATACTTTCTAATAACACTCTGCAGCCTCTCCCCAGTAAGATCAAAGCTTTATTAGAATTTAAATTCCCCAAAACCAAAAAGCTCATGCGTAGCTTTCTTGGTTCTGTAAATTTTTATGCACGGTTTATCCCGAACCTTACTGATCTTACAGGCATCTTATCCGACTTCCTTAAAAAGTCTGTAAAGGAACCTCTTGAACTTTCCGACGTAGCTTGGGAAAAGTTTAATGAGATTAAAAGTATCTTTTCGAAAGACCCTATACTTAAGATTCCAGATATTAATAAAACATTTTGTTTAAGAACTGATGTCTCCAATACTGGCTTAGGTGTGGTGCTACTACAATACCATGATGGTACTCCCTTCCCTGTATGCTTCCTAAGCCAGAAACTCCTTCCCGCAGAAACGAGATACTCCACCATAGAAAAGGAATGTTTGGCCCTTGTGTGGGGAATCTCCAAACTTAAATTTATTTGCTGGGAAAAGAACTCATTTTAGAAACGGACCACAAACCTTTGATATACCTAGAAACTTTTAAGGGAACCAACAGTCGCCTCTTGAGGTGGGCATTGGCACTCCAGGCTTTTAAGTTCCACATTGTGTATATCAGTGGTTCATCCAATTATTTCAATGACTGGTTAAGTCGTGACAGTCAGTAGAAGATTTCTTGCCTTACGCGACTTCCACATGTTAGAACTTTTTCCTCGCCTATTCTTCTTATACTCCTTGACTATAAGTCTTGGTATGGGGGAGTGTGAGGGAAAAGTTCAATAGATAGGAGTAGCAAGGGAGTATATAGTAACAATAGTTTCATTGCCGGCTACTTGTTAAGGTAGGGTAAGTCAAGCTCCCGCTATTCCTGCCTTTTTCCCCCTCCCCGAAAGTGATAGTTTGACTGCTGGCTGCTTGTTAAGGTAGGGTCAGTCTAGCTCCCGCTATCCCTTCCCCTCTTTCTTCCCCCCCCCCCCCGAAAGGTGACGTGTTGGGCTCTGGTCAAACAGTAATCACTAGACTCACAGCTCCCAGCACTACTGTAAGTACATGCCTGCCTTGTATTCTAGTGGATTTATTGGTTGAAAGCTTCACTTTTGACCAATAATAAACTTAGTCCTTTCAGTCTTGCTCTAGGTTGACTGTTGTAATAATCACCACATCTTTTAGGTCTTGTACTTATCATGGAGAGTGATTTCTTAAGCAGTGGGTAACCTGTCTATCTTTCCAGCTTGGATGACAGAGAGGGTCACCTGCCAGTCAATGAGGAGAACTGATGGAGATGGACTAATGTCCTGGAGACTTCCCCATTTTGGATTTAATTACCTGTGCACCTGTATGAAATTGCAGGACGTAACCCCTCATCATTGCAGCGGTAAAGAACCTGCTTTCCTGTCATTGGGATAGAATACTCACGGCGATACTCTGTGAAGAACTAGCTGGTGGTGGTCACCAACACCTGCGACCCCCCCCCACATCAGCAACGGCTAAGAGTTCAACAATACGAAGTGTCACCAACACCAGACACCCCAATATATATATTAGCGTTGAGTTCAAATGTTATTTTATTCATTTCATTTTTCATTTTTCTTTCAAATAGGATATACCTGTCATGTTTTATTGTTTTATGTTTGCTTTAATAAATAATAAAGTGTTTATCTTTGTGAATTATTATTTCGTTTTCTATTCATTAATTTTCCTGAGGAGGAGCCAGCCTTAGTAATACTTACTGAAGTTGTTACAGGGCTGAGTAAGCCTTCACAGTGGGAGATGACGTAAGTTGTGTCGTCAGCAAAGAGAATGGGTTTCAGGTGTTGGGATATGTTTGGAAGATCATTAATGTAAATGAGGAAGAGCAGGGGACCAAGGACACTTCTCAGCGGAACTCCAATATCAAGTGGCCGTGTTGATGATGCTGTGTCTTTAACCCGTTCAGGGTCCAAGTCCCAAATCTGAAGTGGTGCCCCAGTGTCCAAGAATTTTCAAAAAAAAAAAATTTTTATTTTTTCTTATGAAATGGTAGAGAATCTTTTTGTGAAGGTAATAAAACAAAAAGTATGAAATTTGATGGAAAATTGACGAAATTATGCTCTCGCGAATTTTGATGTGTCAGCGATATTTACGAATCGGCAATTTTGCCGACTTTGACTCCCAGTTTAGGCCAATTACATTATTCCAGTCAACCAAATTCTTAGCTATTTCACTAGTATTACTTCTATTCTATCGATTGAGCACAAGAAATCGCCAAGTCAACTGTTTCAACTACAAAATAAAGTGATCGGAAATTGTTAATTTGGCCAATTTAACACAAAGTTCAAAATATTCCAATTTCAAAATAGGGTCCAGAATAAACAATGTAGGTATTCCTGGAACTAAACTAACATTTCCTCTGTTCATTAGTTACGTTTTGAGGCTTTACAAATAAATTCCATTTTCATTTTTTATTCACATAATGAATTTTTATTCACACCAAAAAATAGAAGATTTACTGTTATGCAATACTGTAATAATTGTATAAATATCATCACCATATTTGTGAATGTATATTAGACCCACCAGCTGGTGTGTATTAGATGTATGAGGTCGTTTGTTTACTCTTGAATATCGGCAAAAATTTAACATTTCCTCTACTTTGAGCTCAGTTTCAAGCCATTTCCAGTGCTAAAACCAATCAAAATCATCTCTATTTCTGTAATATGTCTTCCATTCTATCAAATGAGACCAAGAAATCGCAAATACAACTATAAAAAACATACGAAAAAACACTGCAAAGTCGCTGTTTTAATCGAAAAATCATGATTTCAGTTTTTTTTCTCTCATTTTACACATTGTGCTGCAGGTTCTGTTTTATGTGGTGCACACATACCACATAGATGTATTCTCTCATATCTAGGCCCAAATGTACCACTCACAGTTTATCAGAGTGAGCTGAGCTCATGACGTAGATCTACGATTTGGACCCTGAACGTAAAGCCGTAGATCTACGGGACGGACCCTGAAAGGGTTAATGGTGACATACTGATACCTATTAGTAAGGTAGGATTTGAAATATGCAAGCGCATGGCCTCTTATACCATAATGGTCAAGTTTGTGGAGTAGGATGCCGTGGTCTGTGTCAAACACTTTTCTTAAGTCAATAAAAATTCCTAGCAGATATTCCTTATTTTCCAATGCTGTGTAAAGCATATCTATCATTTTCACAATTGCATCGTTAGTGCTTTTATTTTTCCTGAATCCAAATTGGCAGGGGTTGAGTATGTTTTGTGCCGTTATAAATGAATATAGTCCCCTGTGCACGAGTTTCTCAAAGATTTTGGATAGCAATGGTAAGTTTGATATTGGCCTATAGTTGTTTACATCTGTAGGGTCACCACCTTTATGTATTGGTGTAACCCTTGCTGTCTTGAGTAGTTTCGGGAAAGTGCTAGTTTCTAGTGACTTGTTAAAAAGTAATGTAATAGCATGCGAAAGGACATGGGCCGCTCACTTGTACAATAATGGTGGGACGTGAGACAGATTCCCTGAGTTATTTTTGAGTGACTTTATAATCGCGGTGACTTCCATGGGCTCAGTGGGTACAAGATAGAAGGAATTTGGAAAATTCCCATCTAGATAGTCCCCGGCATGGGCGTTGGTATGTGAGATTTTACTGGCGAGATCAGATCCTATGTTTGAGAAGAAGTCGTTTATCTTGTTAGCTGTATCAGTGGGATGCAGTGGTGTTTCATTAGGTTTAGTTAGGACAATATTCTTGTTTTTTTTTTCAGTTTGTGGGTCAACAGAATCTGGGAAAGTGTTTTCCAGGTCTTTTTTATATCTCTTGTGTCAGTGAATCTGCTGGAGTAATACAGTTGTTTGGCTTTATTAATTTGGTGAGAACTGTTGAATATTGTTTAAGAATATCTTTGTGTATTAAGCCCTGTCTATATTGCTTTTCATATTGATGTTTCTTATCAATGGATTTCAGAATGGTGCTGGTTAGCCATGGGCAACCAAGCCGTTTATTCGTGATCTGTTTCATTTTTATAGGACAATGTTTGTTGTATAGTCTAAGTATTTTGTTAAGAAAAATGTCTGTCCAATCATTGGAGAATTCTGTAGGCCAGTCAACAGTCTCTAGGTCTGTTGTGAAATTGTTAAATTAGACACATGTGCAACTCTTGGGTATCTGTATTGAGGAAACATTTCGCCACACAGTGCCTTCATCAGTCCATATAAAGGATAAACTTGAAGAACAGGAGGAGAATGAGGTAATCAGTCCCTCAGCCTTGAGTCGATGGGCTGACCACATCAACTCAAGGCTGAGAGACTGATTACCTCATTCTCCTCCTGTTCTTCAAGTTTATCCTTTGTATGGACTGATGAAGCCACTGTGTGGCAAAACGTTTCCTCAATAAAGATACCCAAGAGGTGCACATGTGTTTAAATTAACAACATGTCGGTTCTTTGAACCATTCATCTACAATCCTGTCAGACACTGCAACTTCTTGGGATCTTAATACTTGGGAATTCTTCGCTTGCCTAACCCTTGGGTACGACCTACTTCCACATTGAACAAATGTGACACCACCTACGTCTGCTGCACCTCTCCTGCCATATGGTTTATAAGCTGCTTCTCCACTCCTATGCCGTATTCTATTCAAGATTGATGGACTGATCACATCGACTCAAGGCTGAGGGACTGATTACCCCATTCTCCTCCTGTTCTTCAAGTTTATCCTTTGTATGGACTGATGAAGCCACTGTGTGGCGAAACGTTTCCTCAATAAAGATACCCAAGAGTTGCACATGTGTTTAATTTAACAACATGTCGGTTCTTTGAACCATTCATCTACAATGCTGTGAAATTGCTTATTGAGGCCTCATCGTGGAGTCTGAATGAAACTTTGTTGTATTCGAATGGTGGCTTACTAATTTTTGTTAAGAGGAAGGTAGGGTAGTGGTCTGTAGTGCTATCTGTGATTATCCCTGATTTAAGGGGGACTAGTATATTGGTTCATATGTGGTCTATTATGGTTGCACTTGTTTCAGTGAGCCTGGTTGGATTAGTTATTGATGGTATGAGAAGAGTGTTTTTCATATTGTTGATGAAATCAGTTACAGGCTGATCATCTGGTAGGCCAAGGTTGATATTGAAGTCTCCAGCTAAGAGGTGGTGGTGCTTGTTCATTTGTCTGTTTGTTATTAGTGCCTTTAGATTCTCAACTGAAATTTGGTATGTTTGTGTGGGGTATCCAGTAAATGGCACCGATTGTTATAGGCGTCTTAAGGTTTTTTACAGTAAAATTAGCAAAAATGTATTCCCCATATTCATCACTAAAGCATGTGGTGCTAATACAAGATAGTTGGTTAGAGTAATAGATTGCAATACCACCCCCAACTTGGTATGGTCTGCAGTTGTAGATTGCTGTGTATCCTGGTAGTGGGTAGATATCAATTGTGTCCTGCTTAAGCCAGGTCTCAGTAAGAATAATGCAGGAGAAGGGTGTCTCTAGTGACTCAAGGAGTGCCAGGAGGCCATCATAGTGTTTGCTTAAGGACCTGATGTAGTAGTTATGGACTTCAAGCATTGTTTAGGATAGTGCTGGCTTGTGATGCTGTGTAATAAAGGCAGTTACTTTCCAATAAGTTTTGATTGTGTGTTAGATTATGGAGGTTTAGATCAGGGTCAATGTGATCATTCATCTTGTAGGTTTAAATAGTGGTTATTTATATCCTGTATTGTGCGGTGAGTTTTAATACTGTTATCTGTAGTAGTTTGAGGTTTGAATAAGTATACCGCTAAAGCACTTTGGTCATATAGAGTATAGTCACTAATAAACATAATGAAGTTGATATTGTCTATGTGTTGTGCTTGAATGAGCTAAAGTACAACTAGGTATAAGTTGTTAACAAGAACAAGAGTATAACTAGATTGAAATTGACAAGATAAAATACACAAGTTAATGTACCAAAAGAATAAAATAGAAAAATAAAAATGGCAATGACTTGGTTATAATATGATAGTAAGATGGTAGACAGGTACACAGGTACAAAGGATAGTATAAAGGTTGGAGGCGAATATACAAACTTGAAAATTTGGCAACAAAAGCTTAAGAAAAGTATAAAACAATGATTAATGTACAAAAGTAAAATTGACTGATAGCAAATATGGTGTTTAATAAAATTTTAGTAAGTAATAATGATTATAAGAAATATTAATTAATAAAAATAAAATGAAAAAAATAAATGTTTATTTCAGGTACTAAATTTTAAGAACAGTTATTTGGATTCAATATTGCACTGGTAGTTATACTAGAGCTTAATTGGCAGTACAAGGTATTTAAGAGTAAGGAACTACTCTAAGATAGTAAATGTGGTACAGTATTAAAACAGGTTATAGTAATTAAACAAGTAATGATAACTAAAATAATGTCAAAAATGTTTAGAGTAAATTGTACTGATAGTAAAAAATGGTATTTGATAATACAGTGGAACCTCTACTTGCGAGTGTGTCCACATGCGAGTTTTTCCAAATACGAGCAGTCGATGGGCTGATTTTTTGCTTCCATATGCGAGCAAAATTTCCACAAGCGAGCAGACCTCAAGGCAGGTTCCTTGACACTGGTGAGGGGCTCTTGCTCTTGATCTCGGGAATTGTATCTCATTTGTTTGTTGGACTATTTTATTGAAACTTGGGCAATGTATGATGGAAAGATGCTTCTTAACGTACACCAAAACTGAAAGAAATCTAAGCTTAAATAATGGAGTTCACTTCTCAGCAATTACCCACCCCTTAGTGATAATTTTGAATGGTTATTATGGTTTTATTCTCGTTTTTTTGGTCTCATTTGATAGAATGGAAAATAAATTACAGAAATAGATATGATTTTGATTGCTTTCACAACAAAAAGTACCTTGAAATAGAGCTCAACCTAGGAGAAATGGTCCATTGCTTGGCTGTTTCAGTGTAAACAAATGACGTCACAGTAAATCTTATATTTTTTGTGTGAATAAAAATTACAAATTATTTATATAATAATAATGATAATAATAATAATAATGAAAGAAATCTAAGCATAAATAATGGAGCTCACTTCTCAGCAATTAGCCACCCCTTAGTGGTATTTTCGTATGGTTTTTATGGTTGTACATGTATTCTCATTTTTTTGGTCTCATTTGATAGAATGGAAGATATATTACAGAAATGCCTTGAAATTGAGCTCAACCTAGGAAAAATGGTCCATTGCAGTCGTGAACGGGTTGACATATTTATACAATTATTGCAATAAGGAATAACAGTAAATCTTACAGTTTTTGTGTGAATAAAAATTACAAATAGTAATTTATATAATAATAATAATAATAATAATAATAATAATATGTATAATAATAATATGAATAATAACAATACGTATAATAATAATAATAATATAATATGTATAATAATAATATATAATAATAATGTACTACATATAATAATTATAATAATAGCTTCAAAAGGCCGTCACTAGATGGCAGTGTTTACCACAACAGAGGGAGCGGTTGTGGCCACCTCCACCTGTTACATAATGACATATTTTATTCATTCTAGAGTATATATGTTATTTATATTGTCTGTTATGTCATATTAGATGAACTGTGATATATAAATAAGCCGTATGGGTGATATTAGCGAAATTATTCATGAAGAATTTTGCCCAGTCTCCAGACAAACTCGTCCACTGCCAACACCGCCCATACCACTACATGAATGACATATTTTATTCATTCTAGAGTATATATCGTGTTTCTATGTTATTCATATTGTTTGTTATGTCATACTAGATGAACTTTGATAGATAAATAAGCCGTATAGATGATATTAGCAAAATTATTCATGAAGTATTTTGCCCGGTCTCCAGACAAACTCTCGTCCACCGCCAACACCGCCCATACCACTACATGAATGACATATTTTATTCACTTTAGAGTATATATCAGGTTTCTATGTTATTTATATTGTTTATTATGTCATATTAGATGAAGTGAGATAGATAAATAAGCCGTAGAGTTGATATTAGCGAAATTATTGAAGTACAAAATTCCACTGGAAGGGATTAATTGCATTTCAATTAACTTAAATGAGGAAAATTGATTCTGCAAACGAGCAAATCCAGTTGCGAGCAAGGTCATGGAACGGATTAAACTCACAAGTTGAGGTTCCACTGTAAATTTGGTAAGTAAAAAATGGTACATATTTGATAATAAATTTGGTAAGTAATAGCAGTTAATAGTATTTAAAGAAATATGAGGTTGTAATATGGACAGAGAAAGTATTAATTAAGCAAATATTTAAGCAAACAATAGTAATTAAGAAAATTATATAACATAAGTTAACTTATGCTTACTAGTAAAATCACATTACTGAGGTAGTTGATTTTTTATTACTAAGAGATTGTACTGTGAAATTTGTACAATAATGGAACAAAACATACACTACATGTAGGCTTTTAGGTTGGACATTATTTAGTTATTCTCTGTAAGATTAATATCCCTGAGAAATTGTGATAGATCATTCTTGTTTGTGATTGTGTACAGTTGACCTACATTTGTTTTCCTAGCTAGAATTTTCCCATCCCGTGTGAAGCATTGGTGTATTGTGTCATTGTTCTCTCACTTAAGTTTTCTGACTCTGTGCATTCAGTAGAATGGAGTATTCTGTTAGGTAATGTAATTAAAAATAACAAAGTTTGATTGGGTCACAGGTTAAACATTTATGTGATACTATTATTCAGTATTTATTTGGTTGTGGGTGAGTAAGTGATTTTTAAGAAGAGACTTGAATTTATAAGCAGACAGTGTTTCTTTTATATTCACAGGTAGTGAATTCCAGATTTTTGGGCCTTTTATGTGCACTGAGTTTTTGCATAGTGTGAGATGGACATGAGGAATATCAAAGAGTGATCTGTGCCTTGTGTTATGGTCATGTGTTCTGTTGAGGTTGGTAAGGAGACATTTGAGGGGAGGGTTTATATCAGAGTTAAGTGTTCTATGTATGTAGTAGGTGCATTAATAATTATGGATGTTTTGTATGGTGAGTAGGTTTAGAGATTTGAATGTTGGTGGAGTGTGCTGCCTGTAGTGGGAATTTGTTATCATTCTAACTGCAGCCTTTTGTTGGATAATTAATGGTCTGAGATGGTTTACTGTTGTTGAGTCCCAGGCACAAATTCCATAGGTGAGATAGGGGTAAATAAGTGAGTGATATAGGGCCAGGAGGACTGAGTGTGGAACATAGTACCGTATCATCGATAGTATGCCTACGGTCTTGGAAATTTTCTTGGAAATTTGTTGTATATGTGTTTGAAATTTGAGTCTATTATCAAGGTGGATTCCTAAGAATTTTCCCTCTGTGAGCTTTGTGATAGGTGATCCGTTTATCATTATGTTAAGAGGGACATCTGTAGCTCTGTTTCCAAACTGAATGAAGTAGGTTTTGTCAGTGTTGAGATTAAGTTTGTTAGTCCTCATCCAGGTAGATATTTTCTGTAATTTGGCATTCACAGTATTGGCTAGCATGACTGGGCTAGGGTGAGAGAAGACATATGTAGTGTCATCTGCAAATAGTGTGGGTTTGAGTAGTTGCGATGCATTTGGTAGGTCATTTATGTAAACGAGAAAGAGAAGAGGGCCAAGGACACTTCCCTGTGAGACACCAACTGTAATTGACTGTGCGAAATTTCGTAGTCCTGTTTAGCTTTTCTTATCCCCTTTTTAACATCCCTCTTAATGTCAATTCTGATTCATAAGATGACCCTCTCCTCTTTTGATACGCCTATAAATTCGTTTCTTCTGCTAAGTGTATAAATCCATCATAAAACATAATATTTTTAAACCTCTTCAGTTAGGTTTCAGGTCTTATAAAGTGTTTGATTCAATCTCCAGAAAACAGTGGATGTAAAATAAACTGCATTATTGATAAAAGAAAAATGTCTAACCCTCTCACTGTTCTATGTTACAGTGGACCCTCGAGTTTCGAACGTACTGATTATCGAACTTTTCTATTTATATTTCTGTAATATATCTTCCATTCTATCAAATGAGACCAAGAAAATGAGAATACAACTATAAATACTACATGAAAATACACCTCGAAGTCAGCATTTTAATCCAAAAACACGGTCGGAGTTTTTTTTTCTTATTGTGCACTGCGTGCTGCAGGATTTTTTTTATACTGCACACACTGACCACACAGATCCATTCTCTCACGTGTGGGCCTACCAGCTTTCTCTCACTTGATTTGAAGCCGCTAAAATTTTGGCGTATTAATACTCTTCAAAGGTAAGGGTTTCATTTTCAACCTCCAGTATGCATTCCATGAGAATGTGACCTGAGCCACTTTATCCCATTCCATACACGCGAAAACTTGTCTGTCGACAACCAAAAGAATATATGAGAACCAAGACATTTTTTCTTGAACACCTCATTGAAAAACATGTAATGCAAATAATGCAATTACATGTACTTGCATTACCTGTAATGCAAGTAATGCATTACAAGTAATGCAATGATCCTAGTAGTTTAGCACCTAGTTTTGATTATAATAATAATTTCCATCAAATTTTGTACTTTTTGGTGTCATTACCTATAGGAAAAGATTCTCTACCATTTTTCTTTTTTAATTTTTTGATATTGAGAGCAAGTCTCATTTCAGGGGTATGGAGAATGAAAGGGTTAATACAGTAGTCCACAACATCTTAAATAAGGGACCATGTACATGTACATTCATAGAGAGCTCGGCTGGCATTGGTGGAGTGTGGACGTGTCTTCTGAAGGTTCCTCAGTTGTTTATTGGTGGTGTAGGCCCTGTTTAGGCTCTGCTTCACATTCTTTCTTTTCTTGTGTGCTTGAGTTGTCATTGCCTTCTCCATCAGGCGGTGTTGTGTGGCCCATTTATGGGGGGTTCGACTGAGATGTCTTTCGCCCCCATAGGGATGTTGTTCGCCCCCATAGGGAGGGACCCCTCTCCTGTCTCTACTCAGTTGACAACTGTTTCACTACCGTTGGACCAAGATATAGCTAGTGTGCCCCCTATTGGGATAAACAAATGGGCCCTTGAGGTTGACGACAGTGCCAGGCCCCTGTCTAGCCCAAAACGCCAACCCACCACTTGTCCAGACTATGTTCCTTCTTCTCACATTACTCCAGACGTGAGGGTGGTTCTTGTGCGTCCTAAGGATGGCAGTACGCCCTTCACCAACCCACGGGATGTCACCAACGCCATCAGTGGATCTCCTTTCGGCAAGGCTTACATAGATGGGGGCGTCCAACAACTCGGTAGGGGTGCAGCCCTAAGGCTCCGGCTCCACCGTAAGTCTTTTCTGGCTAGAAATTTGCTACTAAATGCCATTCATGTCCTGGATAGGTGGAATTTTGTCTGCTGGGAGGTCCGCTCCTCAATCCTCGCCGCCAGCTGTTGTTATGGCAGAATTGGACCGATTTCTACATCCCTCTCAGATGAGGAGATCCACTCTGAATTGGTTCACAGTGGGGGTGACAACTTAGGTTTGTGGGAGGTTTGGAGCCTCTCGAATCATCCTACCCCCATCTCGTATGGTTCATATATGTTTCTCAGGTGCTCTCCTGAAATTTGTGACTTTTGGCAATCTAAGGTTTCCTGTTCTTCCTTATACTTTTCCTTTACTCCGGTGTCGGAAATTTTTCCTTTTCGGGCATGGAGAGTTGTCTTGCTGTGGTAAGGTAAGATGTGCAAACTGCAGCGGGTTTCACCCAGTAGTTAAAGATGGCATTACCTATACCTGCCCGGCTTCGTGCTACTTCTGTAAAGGGAACCACAAGGTTACCTCCCAGTCTTGCCCAGCATATCGCCAGGCTCTTGATTTGGCAAACTCAGCCAGGACCCAGTCTTGTTCACTCGATGAACGTAACTCCTGCTTGCGGTCCATAAAGCCAGTCACAGTCCGTCAGCCCCTGCCTCCTTCGCCTCCAGTGTCCCCCACTAAGGGAGTCTCCCCAACACCAACATGGCCAGGGCACCTGTACTCCGCAGCTGTGAGGGCTAATATTCCTGTTACAAATCGGTTTGGGGCTTTTGCAGACCTCTCTTTCCCTTTAGAAGATTCCCCACCCCTGGGGCAACATCAACTCAGGGTGTCCTCGGACCCAGCTTCCATTGCAGAAATTATTGCACATGCCCCCCCTCGTCCACAACGCACGTCCTCCTGTCGAGGTGATACAGTTCCCAAATCGACTCGTTGCTCAGAGCCCCACCCAGTTCAGATGGACATCATACCCGACCCGGAGCCTCCTGTCTCGCAGCTGACTCCCCCCCCCCCCCAATTCTCCTCAACCCCAGCCTCGGCCTGTCTCCACTCCAGGACCCTTCATGTCTGAAGGTCCCACTTTCTCACTCTCACCTGCCTGGGCTTTATTCCTTCATCCTATCCTCCTCCTGGTGGAGGAGGTGCTTCATTCTTACCTCCAGGGCACCTCTTTTGTGACTGCATGTCTCTTGGTTCTCTCTCGCCTTATTGGGCTGCTTAGTTCACACACGTGAACCTTTCTCACCCCTCTGTTTTTCTTCTTTGGAATGCACGTTCTGTACTGGGGAAGCTTCCAGACCTTCAGAGGTATCTGGCTGTGGTACAGCCACTGGTGGTGGGTCTCTCTGAGACATGGTTACGCCCTCGACATTCTCTTCGGATACCTGGTTTCACTGTTTACCGTAGGGATTGCCTTGCAGGGAGCAGAGGTGGCCTAGCTCTTCTTGTATGCAACCAGCTCCAGAGTACGACCCTCTCTCTCCAAGCCTATGAGAGTGGAGTGTTGGAAACTCTGGCTGTGAGAGTTGCTTTGGGCACTCAGTGGTGCAACATACTCCTGATCTATAATCCGGGCAGGTCGGTTACACAAAGTGAATTTACCTATTACTTTGGACAACTCCGTGGTTCTACGCTTGTGATAGGAGACTTTAATGCAAGGCACCAGTTCTGGGAACCATCCATTTCTTTGCGATCGGTGAATCCCACAGATAGGGCCGTTCCAAACCCTCCTCGCATCTCACCTTTCGTTGCTCACACCACCAGGTTTGGAGACTAGAGTGGATCCTTATACCAGGCAAGTTTCTACCCTAGACCTCATTCTTGGGTGTGGATATTTTACTACGTCTACTGTTACTGTAGGCCCCTTCATGGGGAGTGACCATCTTCCAGTCCTTACTTCTACAAATGAAGCCTTAGCAGTGCCAGTGACAGCAGTTCGTTCACGGTAGAAAATCACCCAGGCTGGTTGGACAAACTATAATCAGGCCCTTGCTGGACAAGGCTGTCCCATCTCTGCAAGGGGCCATACTTGAGGCGGGCTTGCGTTCATTCTGTCTCTCCGGGAGCTTCTATTCACGCCCCTGGGTTTCATAGTGCAATTATGAGTGCTTCCGAGCAGTGAAGGCTCGCCAGACAGCGTGGGCATGGTGGCGGCGCCAACCCTGTCGGACTCAGCAGTTGGCTTATCAAAGGGCAGACGCTCTTTGTCGGCGAACCTTCCTCCAAGCAAAACGTGCATCCTGGGCTTTATTCTGTTCTTCTCTTTCTTTTTGCACCTCTGCCAGTCAGGCATGGGGTTTCTTCCACTCCATGTTGGGATCACGTTCTGTAAGTACTTTTCCCCTGCTGGGGGAAGGAGCGACTCCACTTGTAACCCAGGACAAGGCTGAGACATTTGGAAATTTCTTCGGTCCTATATTTTCTCCTCCTCCTCCTCTACCCTCTAAGATGATCAAATGGGGCCCTTTGCCACCTGCCATACCCGAGGTTCACTGCCAGGTGCTGGCATCTCCCTTTAGCTCCCATGAACTGCAGCGGGCACTTTCACAACTTTCTTCCCGCTCTTCTCCAGGGAAGGACAACTTACCCTATTCATTTATACTACATCTACCTCCCTCATGTACAGAAGCTATGCTGGAGGTTTTCAATACCACCTGGTATACAGGTGTCTTCCCTGATATGTGAAAACACACTCTTCTGATTCCGATTCTAAAGCCGGGCAAGGATGATACCCAACTGAGCTCTTACTGGCCCATTGCTTTACTGCCCTGTTTGGGTAAGGTACTGGAATGACTGGGGGCTACTCGTCTCTCTTGGTGGACTGAGGAACATGGCCTCCTGCCTGATAACCAGAGTGGCTTCCGAGAAGGTCGATCCACCCTCGACCCTTTGCTTCAATTTACACAGCTTGTGCACACTTCATTTGAATGCCGGGAGTTCCTTTTGGCTGCATTTTTGGACCTACACAGAGCATTTGACTCTGCATCACACACAGCAATTGTTTTCAAGCTGGCCCGCATGGGGCTGACAGGAGCTCCCCTCTGCTGGATGCGCAACTTTTTGCAAGGGAGGACCTTTCGTGTAGCAGTGAGTGGCGCTTTGTCCTCACCCTGTCCTGTATACCGGGGAGTGCCCCAGGGATCTGTTCTTAGCCCACTCCTTTTCTCTGTCTTATTGTCGGATCTCCCTTCCATCCAGGGAGTGCATAACTGGTATATGTGGATGATGTGGCCCTTATGTGCAGTGCCCCGGCTTTACTGACAGCACAGGAAACACTTCAGGGTGCCCTGCAATGCATAACATCATGGGCCACCACCTGGGGTTTGGAGGTTAGTGACACTAAGTCCAAGCTCTTATGCTTTACTAGATGCCGACTCCCCACTCTTCCATCAGTCTCATTGAACCAGACGCCAATCCGTTTGGTCTCCTATCATCATTGGTTGAGAGTCACCTTAGATGCACCATTCTTGACATGGAAGAAACACATAGCAGCCCTCCACCTCTCGTGTGCACGTCGCATTGCACTTATGCACTGGATCTCTGGCACCAAGTGGGGGGCGGATCGAGACCTTCTCTATAAGTTCTGTATAGCTATGGTTCGCAGCAGGCTCACTTATGTGAGTGAGGTGTATGGCTCGGCTTCTTCCTCCTCTCTTCATCGCTTAGACATTCTCCAGAATTCAGCCATCCGTAATATGCTGGGGGCATTCCCCTCCACCCCTATCACAGCCTTGGAGGCAGAGTCAGGGATAGTCCCTCTCTCGTCGGTGAGGACAGCGAGGAACTGTTTATGACTCCATCATATGGCCTCTCTGCTTTGTACTCACCCCTGTCGCCTCTCTTCACAGATGTGGGAGACAGCCTCTGTCCCCCCACGTTTGGCTCAGCCTTCCTTTGTAGCCAGTGCCCAGCATTCCCTGTCCTGCCTTACTCTTCCTGCACTTGTGATGACTCCCTACCCTCTCCACTCTCCGGCACCCCCCTGGCTGGACCTGACATGATACATTCACCTGGATTGGCACTACAGGAATAGGGAACCCCTTCAGTTAGTTGCATTTCTATTTGAAGAGTTTCGCTCTGTTACATATGGCTCTTCATTCTCCGTCTACACGGATGGCTCGGCACGGTCCTCCCCCCCCCTTCTACATCATCTGCGGCCTTCTTCACTAATCTCTCCCTGTGTCAAACGTGGCAGTTGGACCCTGCTCATTCTGTTCTGGCAGGGGAGCTCTTTGCCATTCACTAAGCTCTGGCTTTTGTCCTAGATCACATTCCCCCACAACCATTGGTTCTCTTCTCTGATTCCCAATCTTCCCTGGCACTTCTGTGCTCTGCCCGTCCACGATCACTGCGCGTCCTCGTTCGTCGGACACAATCTCTCCTCCTGTGCTTCTTGCGGAGCCCAAGTTGGAGCATCTCCCTTCAGTGGGTTCCTGCCCAAGTTGGAATCTGGGGCAATGAAGTGGCAGATCGGGAAGCCTCCCTCGTGCACACACTTCCTACTGTTACCCCTCTTGCCCTGGGCCACAGTGATTTCACAAGGGCTGTTTGGAAGGGAATCTGTCATCAGTGGCAAGAGGGCCTTGCACACTCCCTCTCTTCTTCGGCGTTGGGCTCTGTCTGAACATTTAATGGCCCCTGCCCTTGGGCTCGCCATCCCAACCGCTCAGTGGACATTGCACTGACTCGCTTTCGAGTCAGGCACTCACGACTGGCGGCTTATTTTTTCTTATGAAAATGTTAAGATTATTTTTCTGATTGTTTTAGTCCAAAAAAAAAAATTTCCCATCAGTACTTACTGAGATATAGAGCCATGAAGTTTGCAGAAAATGAGGCGCGTATGGCAACAGCGGTGACTGCCGCTCACCTGGTAAACTTTGGTTTACTTGTATTTGAAGGTTTGTTGTTTTTTTTCACTATTTTATTTTTTCACATAACTTATGTGGCCTGTGAGACCAAGGTAAGGTGCACTGTACATATGTGCACTCGTTGTATACAACACAATAAGCACACAAACATAATTATCAATATATTGTTTACAAAACTTGTTTACAAAAACAAACAATACAAAAAATTGTTTATTACTATTGTTCTATAGTACCAATATACAGTCACTGGACATATTCCTAGAAGTTCTGCAGCTTGTGTAACTCTTTGAAGTATGTTTTCATACACAATGGTGTTTTACACTCCTCACACATAAAATGAGTGTGTCTGCATTTTTGTGAACTTTTTTTTTATGTGCAAAAAAAAAAACACCTCATCTGAGAAGTTTTCTTCAAAGTATTAGCAGGCAGTTGTGTTATGTAGTTATCCTAGGTAAATCGTTGTGTGTCATCATTCCTTCCTTCCTACATTCGTTTCCTACCTTCCTTCCTACCTTCCTGCATTTCTTTCCTACATTACTTCATCTTTCCTTACTTTTTTCCTTCCTTCATTCCTGACTTCCATTCTTCCTTCCTTCTGGTTTCTATAATATATATACACATATATAGTCACTAGATACTTTCGTATAACTGCTATTATCTTCACTCAGCAAGCTTGTCTTGTGTGCAAGTGTGTGTCTTATAATTGTTTTGAGTCAGGAGTCGGAAGCTGTCAAAATGACATATTGTCTCATTACTCACTCCCCCTACCGCCTGTCAAAACAATGGGGTCGGATGCTGCTTCCCCTCCATTCTATCTAATTATCTTTCTTCCTCATTCTATCTCTTTCAATCTGTGTCTCTCTTTCTATCTGTCTGTCTATCTCTGTCTCACAGGTACACATAAATACAAGTATACATAGTGTAAATTACCTTGGATAACCCAAAAAATCCAGACAAAGTGCTACACTCTGCTTGAAGATGTGAGTAAACGTGCTGATGACACAGTCTTGTGGCTCTCTCTGAGACAGAGAGCTAGACGGATAGATAGGGAGCTTGACAGACAGACAGAAATGTTTGTGTACCAGCAAAAACAAAGTGAGGGTGATGGTCATCTAATCTTTTCTTATCAGCTGCACCCTCCACCACCCTCGTTTACGCTCGTCAAAGGTCAGCTCTTATCACATGTTATCTCCCCTTATCTTATCACTGTCATGGGGTGGACTTTTTTTTCTTGCTTCAAGGGAACAATATTATTACATCTTCTTCTTCTTCTTCTTTTTCTTCTTCTTCTTCTTCTTTTTCTTCTTCTTTTTCTTCTTCTTCCTCTTCTTCCTCTTCTTCTTCTTCCTCTTCTTCCTCTTCCTCTTCCTCCTCTTCCTCTTCCTCCTCCCCTTCCTCCTCCTCCTCCTCCTCCTCCTCTTCTCCTCCTCTTCCTACTCCTCCTCTTCTCCTCCTCCTCTTCCTACTCCTCCTCTTCTCCTCCTCCTCTTCCTCCTTCTCCTCATCTTCCTCCTCCTCCTCCTCCCCCTCCTCCTCTTCCTCTTCCTTCTCCTCCTCCTCCTCTTCCTCCTCTTCCTCCTCCTCCTCCTCTTCTCCTCCTCCTCTTCTCCTCCTCCTCTTCCTCTTCATCCTCTTCCTGCTCCTCCTCTTCTTCCTCCTCCTCCTCCTCCTCCTCCTCCTCCTCCTCCTCTTCCTCCTCTTCCTCTTCCTCCTCTTCCTCCTCCTCCTCCTCCTCCTCTTCCTCTTCCTCCTCCTCCATTGCTTTTGGTCTCAAACTCCTGGAAATCATGAAATTGATCTTCACTGACACTTCCATCTGTGTTAGAGCATCACTTGGGAAGAGAAGAGTCCCAGATTTGCTGGGGAGTCACATATTTCTTACCGCTAAGCATGCTGAAAAAGGACGACTGAAATGGCATTCCCACAATGCACCACTGGCTCCCCAATTTTTTTTTTATATGGTGCACACTGACCATGGAGACCCATTCTCTCACATGTGAGCCTACCAGCTTTCTCCTGCTTGATTTGAAGCCTCTAAAATTTATGCGTTTAAATACGTCAGAAACAGTGGCACATAAGACGTATTTATATGGCGTAAACAGTCAAAGGGTTAAGTATTATAATTAGTTTGCCCAAAATTCATTAGTGGCTTTCTTTTGTGTCTAACAATGTTTTATTATATGTAAATTACATTATTCTTGTACACCATTAAAAAGAAATGAAAATTTGAATATGAATCGTGTATTATAAAGCTCCATTCATTGCAGGTCAGGTATCAGCACAGAGATGCATCCTGGAGGTAAAAAGATACAAAAACCAACTTAAAGAAAGTGTTGACAGTTTTGTGGAAGAGACTCTGGTGCGGCGGGAACTGGCCGACAATTATTGCTTCTACCAGAAAAATTATGACTGTATTGAGGGAGCTTATAAATGGGCAATAACAACACTAAATGATCATAAGTAAGTAGTTTAAGTGGTAAGCTTCTCTGAAAGATTTTTCTTTGACTCCATGATACTTTTACCTTCCCAGGTGGTGCAACATGCAGCCAGGTGGTACAACATGCAGTCATTGATCTTATTTCCCAGGTGGTACAACATGCAGTCATTGATCTTACTTCCCAGGTGGTACAACATGCAGTCATTGATCTTATTTCCCAGGTGGTACAACATGCAGTCATTGATCTCCCCAGGTGGTGCAACATGCAGTCATTGATCTTACTACCCAGGTGGTACAACATGCAGTCACTGATCTTATTTCCCAGGTGGTACAACATGCAGTCACTGATCTTATTTCCCAGGTGGTACAATATGCATTCACTGATCTTATTTCCCAGGTGGTACAACATGCAGTCATTGATCTTACTTCCCAGGTGGTACAACATGCAATCACTGATCTTATTTCCCAGGTGGTACAATATGCAGTCACTGATCTTCCCAGGTGGTGCAACATGCAGTCACTGATCTTACTACCCAGGAGGTAACAGCTTTTTGTCTGTGTCATCATACTCAGTTTGACTAGCACTGAAGACTGTCAGGGCATCTTGCAGTTACTGGCTCTTTTCTTTCATTCTTATTTTTGCAGTTTTCCCATAATAAATGAACATAGATGTGTCTGAGACTACACCATTGACAATGAGGTCATTAATATATACACTACTGTACTAGGAACATTATGATCCTAGTACTGACTGGTCATTAATATATATTCTACTGTACTAGGAACAGTATGAATCCTAGTACTGACAGGTCATTAACCCTTTCTTTGTTACATTGTTCTATATTATTGACACCAGTTTCACTCAGATCTACTTATTTTTGCTTATCAATTTTGCAGACTAAGCACTTTTTATAGCCCAGCCCTATCTGAGGTATTCTAACACCCTCTCTGGGATGCTGCCTACAGCAGTCAAATAATATCCAGCTACTGTCCTAACCGCTTGAGGGTCCTGATCTCTGATCTGAAACTTGTCCACAGGGTCCAAGAATTAAAAAAAAACAGTTTTTGCTATTTTTTTTGTATAAAATGGTAGAGAATCATATTCTGACGGTAATAAAACAAAAAGTATGAAATTTGAGTGAATTTTGTGAATTTTGCTGTCAGTGATATTTACGCATTGGCCATTTTGCCCACTTTGAGTCTTATTTTAGGTCAATTACATTGTTCCAGTTGACTAAATTATTAACTATTTCAATAGTATGCCTTCCATTGAGCACAAAAACTTCTCAATCAACTACGTATTTCAACCACCCAAAAAAGTGATCGGAAATTGGTAATTCAGCCAGTTTCACACAAATTTCAAAATAGGGTCTAAAATAAACAAAGAAGGCTTTCCTTACACTAAAATAACATTTCCTATGTTCATTAGTTATGTTCCCAGGCTTTACACATGAATTCCATGTGTAAAGTCTACTCCTACCTTGTATCCCACAACATACTCGACCCTTGTCAGTTTGGGTTCAGACCGAAAAAAAGTACTAATGATGCTATTATACATATGCTTGAGCTAATATACTCTGCACTCAAGAAAAATGAATTTCCCCTGGGACTGTTCATAGGCATACATAAAGCTTTTGATACAGATGACCATGATCTTTTGCACCAAAAACTTGAACATTATGGGGTCAGAGGACACACTCTTGATTACCTAAAATCTTATCTTAACAATAGAACCCAGTATGTATACACTAATGGAACCTGTTCCACTACACAACCTGTCAAAATAAAAAATCTAATCTAATCTAATCTAATCTAACAATTATGATAACTAATTCATCTTACTATCTAATGCATTGTTACAAATAGTTTTTTTTTTTTTTAGCCCCTTGACTGTTGCAACCCCAAATCCTGAAGTGCCTCCTGGTGTTGCAAAATTTAAAAAAAAAAAAAATTCTTATAAAGTGATAGAGAATCTTTTCCCGATTGTAATGACACCAAAAGAATGAAATTTGATGGAAAACTGATGGAATTATGCTCTTGCGAATTTAGCGACCTCGGCGATATTTACGAATCAGCGATTTCGCCGAATTTGAGCCGCATTTTCGGCTAATTCCATTATTCCAGTCGACTAAACTCATAGCTATTTCTTTAGAACTCCATTTTTTCTATCGATTGAGTACAAGAAACTGCCCATTTACCAATTTCAACTACCCAGTAACGTGGTCAGAAATTTGCAATTTGGCCAATTTCACGAAAATTAAAAATATGACAATTTCAAAATAGGGTCCAGAATAAACAATGCAGACATTCCTGGCTCTAAAATAACATTTTCTTTGTTCATCAGTCAAGTCTCCAGGCCCCTCTGATATTACTCTTGCTTTCTATTTTGAATTTTTATTCAAACAAAAAATAGAAGATTTACTGTTATGCAGACTATTGCAATATTGTAATAATTGTATATATAATGTCAACCCATTCATGACTGCATATTAGAATGGCTAGTTGTACATTTATTTGACAATGACATCATTTGTTTACTTTTGAACATCGGCAAAAATAAAACATTTCCCCTATTTTGACCTCCATTTCCAGGTTCTTTTTATAGTAAAATTAATCAAAATCACCTCTATTTCTATAATATGTTTTCCATTCTATCAAATGAGACCAAGAAAACGAGAATACAATCATAAATACTATACAAAAATAGACCACAAAGTCAGCATTTTAATTAAAAAAAATGGTTGGAGTTTTTTTTCTCTCATTATGTACTGTGTTCTTCTTTATTTCTTCTATTGTCCATGGGGAAGTGGAAAAAAAGAATCTTTCCTTCCGTAAGCCATGCGTGTCATATGAGGCGACTAAAATGCCGGGAGCGATGGGCTAGTAACCCCTTCTCCTGTAGACATTTACTAAAAAAGAGAAGAAAAAATTTATAAAACTGGGATGCTTGAATGTGCATGGATGTAGTGCAGATGACAAGAAACCAATGATTGCTGATGTTATGAATGAAAAGAAGTTGGATGTCCTGGCCCTAAGCGAAACAAAGCTGAAGGGGGTAGGGGAGTTTCGGTGGTGGGAAATAAATGGGATTAAATCTGGAGTACCTGAGAGAGTTAGAGCTAAGGAAGGGGTAGCAGTAATGTTGAAGGATCAGTTATGGAAGGAGAAAAGAGAATATGAATGTGCAAATTCAAGAATTATGTGGATTAAAGTAAAGGTTGGATGCGAAAAGTGGGTCATAATAAGCGTGTATGCACCTGGAGAAGAGAGGAATGTAGAGGAGAGAGAGAGATTTTGGGAGATGTTAAGTGAATGTATAGGAACCTTTGAACCAAGTGAGAGAGTAATTGTGGTAGGGGACCTAAATGCTAAAGTAGGAGAAACTTTTAGAGAGGATGTGGTAGGTAAGTTTGGGGTGCCAGGTGTAAATGATAATGGGAGCCCTTTGATTGAACTTTGTATAGAAAGGGGTTTAGTTATAGGTAATACATATTTTAAGAAAAAGAGGATAAATAAGTATACAAGATATGATGTAGGGCGAAATGACAGTAGTTTGTTGGATTATGTATTGGTAGATAAAAGACTGTTGAGTAGACTTCAGGATGTACATGTTTATAGAGGGGCCACAGATATATCAGATCACTTTTTAGTTGTAGCTACACTGAGAGTAAAAGGTAGATGGGATACAAGGAGAATAGAAGCATCAGGGAAGAGAGAGGTGAAGGTTTATAAACTAAAAGAGGAGGCAGTTAGGGTAAGATATAAACAGCTATTGGAGGATAGATGGGCTAATGAGAGCATAGGCAATGGGGTGAAAGAGGTATGGGGTAGGTTTAAAAATGTAGTGTTAGAGTGTTCAGCAGAAGTTTGTGGTTACAGGAAAGTGGGTGCGGGAGGGAAGAGGAGCGATTGGTGGAATGATAATGTAAAGAGAGTAGTAAGGGAGAAAAAGTTAGCATATGAGAAGTTTTTACAAAGTAGAAGTGATGCAAGGAGGGAAGAGTATATGGAGAAAAAGAGAGAGGTTAAGAGAGTGGTGAAGCAATTTAAAAAGAGAGCAAATGAGAGAGTGGGTGAGATGTTATCAATAAATTTTGTTTAAAATAAGAAAAACTTTTGGAGTGAGATTAACAAGTTAAGGAAGCCTAGAGAACAAATGGTTTTGTCAGTTAAAAATAGGAGAGGAGAGCTATTAAATGGAGAGTTAGAGGTATTGGGAAGATGGAGGGAATATTTTGAGGAATTGTTAAATGTTGATGAAGATAGGGAAGCTGTGATTTCGAGTATAGGGCAAGGAGGAATAACATCTTGTAGGAGTGAGGAAGAGCCAGTTGTGAGTGTGGGGGAAGTTCGGGAGGCAGTAGGTAAAATGAAAGGGGGTAAGGCAGCCGGGATTGATGGGATAAAGATAGAAATGTTAAAAGCAGGTGGGGATATAGTTTTGGAGTGGTTGGTGCAGTTATTTAATAAATGTATGGAAGAGGGTAAGGTACCTAGGGATTGGCAGAGAGCATGCATAGTTCCTTTGTATAAAGGCAAAGGGGACAAAAGAGAGTGCAAAAATTATAGGGGGATAAGTCTGTTGAGTATACCTGGTAAAGTGTATGGTAGAGTTATAATTGAAAGAATTAAGAGTAAGATGGAGAATAGGATAGCAGATGAATAAGGAGTCTTTAGGAAAGGTAGGGGGTGTGTGGACCAGGTGTTTACAGTGAAACATATAAGTGAACAGTATTTAGATAAGGCTAAAGAGGTTTTTGTGGCATTTATGGATTTGGAAAAGGCGTATGACAGGGTGGATAGGGGGACAATGTGGCAGATGTTGCAGGCGTATGGTGTAGGAGGTTGGTTACTGAAAGCATTGAAGAGTTTTTACGAGGATAGTGAGGCTCAAGTTCGAGTATGTAGGAAAAAGGGAGATTATTTCCCAGTAAAAGTAGGCCTTAGACAAGGATGTGTAATGTCACCGTGGTTGTTTAATATATTTATAGATGGGGTTGTAAGAGAAGTAAATGCGAGGGTCTTGGCAAGAGGCATGGAGTTAAAAGATAAAGAATCACACATAAAGTGGGAGTTGTCACAGTTGCTCTTTGCTGATGACACTGTGCACTTGGGAGATTCTGAAGAGAAGTTGCAGAGGTTGGTGGATGAATTTGTTAGGGTATGCAAAAGAAGAAAATTAAAAGTGAATACAGGAAAGAGTAAGGTTATGAGGATAAAAAAAAGATCAGGTGATGAAAGATTGGATATCAGATTGGAGGGAGAGAGTATGGAGGAGGTGAATGTATTCAGATATTTGGGAGTGGACGTGTCAGCGGATGGGTCTATGGAAGATGAGGTGAATCATAGAATTGATGAGGGGTAAAGGGTGAGCGGTGCACTTAGGAATCTGTGGAGACAAAGAACTTTGTCCTTGGAGGCAAAGAGGGGAATGTATGAGGGTATAGTTTTACCAACGCTCTTATATGGGTGTGAAGCATGGGTGATGAATGTTGCAGCGAGGAGAAGGCTGGAGGCAGTGGAGATGTCATGACTGAGGGCAATGTGTGGTGTGAATATAATGCAGAGAATTCGTAGTTTGGAAGTAAGGAGGAGGTGCGGGATTACCAAAACTGTTGTCCAGAGGGCTGAGGAAGGGTTATTGAGGTGGTTTGAACATGTAGAGAGAATGGAGCGAAACAGAATGACTTCAAGAGTGTATCGGTCTGTAGTGGAAGGAAAGCAGGGTAGGGGTCGGCCTAGGAAAGGTTGGAGGGAGGGGGTAAAGGAGGTTTTGTGTGCGAGGGGCTTGAACTTCCGGCAGGCATGCGTGAATGTGTTTGATAGGAGTGAATGGAGACAAATGGTGTTTAATACTTGACGTGCTGTTGGAGTGTGAGCAAAGTAACATTTATGAAGGGATTCAGGGAAACCGGCAGGCTGGACTTGAGTCCTGGAGATGGGAAGTACAGTGCCTGCACTCTGCAGGAGGGGTGTTAATGTTGCAGTTTAAAAACTGTAGTGTAAAGCACCCTTCTGGCAAGACAGTGATGGAGTGAATGATGGTGAAAGTTTTTCTTTTTCGGGCCACCCTGCCTTGGTGGGAATCGGCCAGTGTATTAATAATAATAAAAAAAAAAATACGTCAAAAACGGTTGCTTGTAGGATGTATATATATGACCAAAACAGTCAGAGGGTTAAATACAGAGATACAGTTTACTCTTTGTGTGGACGGATTTGATGAATTAATATTGAACTGTTTTAGTTTTAGAGTTTGACAAAAGTAGTAGGTTTAGAATAGATGTTTACTGAAGACAATAAAATTAAAGTAAAAGTCTGCAGGTAATGGTAGTTATAAAAAGTTTATAATATTAGATTAAATAAGTAATTATAAACTACAGAGATTATGATAACTTTCATTATGACTCAGGTTTGACAATATAATATTGCACTGGTTCTATAATGATTGTTTACATTAGTAAGCCAGTAATGGTAAATTAAAAAATAAAAATAGAAATAAAAAGAGAGAATATAGTGATCCAATGTACAAAAGTAAAATGGACTGTTAGTAAATATGGTGTTGAACAAAATTTTAGCAAGTAATATTAATTAAAAAAATTAAAAAAAATTAAATAATTACTATTGCAAGTATTAAATTTTTATGAACAACTATTTAGATTCAGTAAGTAAGTAAGTAAGTTTATTCAGGTATACACAAATACAGTTACATAGAATTATCATACATAGCAGCATATGTGTAGAGAGCCTAGGATAACCCAAATAAGTCAGACAGAGTGACTTATTTCCATTGGTAGTATTATTAGAGCTTATTAGGCAGTACAAAGTATTTAAAAGTAAGGAACTACACTAAGAGAATATAGAGATTAATTGCATAAAGCAGAATGGACTGATAGTAAATGTGGTATTAAAACAAGTTTTTAGCAAGTAATGGTAATTAAAATAATATGCCAAAAGTGTTGCTGGAAGTCCTAACCCCTTGCCCACAAAACCTCCTTTACCCCTTTCCTCCACCCTTTTTGGGGGATGACCCCTGCCCCTCTGTCCTTCCCCTACAGATTTATACGCTTTCCAAGTCATTCTACTTTGATCCGTTCTCTCTGACCAAACCACCTCAACAGCCCCTCTTCAGCCCTCTGACTAATACTTTTAGTAACTCCACACCTCCTAATTTCCACACTAAGAATTCTCTGCATAATATTTACACCACACATTGCCCTTAGACAGGACATCTCTTGCTCCAGCTGCCTGCTTGCTGCAGCATTTATGATCCATGCTTCACACCCATATAACAGTGTTGATACCACTATACTCTCATACATTCCCTTCTTTGCCTCCATGGATAAAGTTTTTTGTCTCCACAGATACCTCAATGCACCACTCACCTTTTTTCTTTCATCAGTTTTATGGGTAACCTTGGCCTTCATAAACCCATCTGCTGACAAGTCAACTCCCAAATATCTGAAAACATTCACTTCCTCCATACTCCCTCCCTCCACTGTGATGTCCAATTTTTCTTTAAATCATTTGCTACTCTCATCACCTTACACTTATCTATGCTCACCTTCAACTTTCTACCTTTTCACACCCTCCCAAACTCATCCACTAACCTTTGCAACTTTTCTTTAGAATCCCCCAAAAGCACAGTATCATCAGCAAAAAGTAACTGTGTCAAATCCTATTTTGTATTTGATTCCCCATAATTTATTCCCACCCCTCTCACCAACACCCTAGCATTTATTTCTTTTACAAAGGAAAAGTAATTGCTTGTGCCATTTATGGACTTAGAAAAAACTTAATACAGTAGGGCCCCACTTTACGGTGTTTTGCGTTACAGCGTTCCACTGATACGATCATTTCAAATTATGACCTCAATTCTCTATATGGCTCCCCCCACTTGACTTTCTAATACGGTCACCGCACCCCACCCTGTTTGTTTACATTCTCCATGTGCTCTGTAAGCACCACGTCTCTTCATTGTGTCTGGAAATTCCAAAATTTCAAGTGTTTTTAAAAGTTAATTATACTTATGTATACCTGTACCTAAATAAACTTACACACTGTGCTGGTGTGCAGGTACACATTAAAATCAGTAAGAGTGTCTTATGTCTCGAGATGCCATATTAGTAATGATAATAATACTCAGTAATAACTATTGAGTCTCATTAAATGTCGTATATTATGTTAATACAGGTCTCCCTCAACATTCACGTTTTCAGCTTTCGCGGGCTTCACACATTCGCGAATTCCCAACCGCCAAATTCCCAGCCACCAAATTCCCAGCCGCCAAATCATATTCAAGTTTCCCACCACCTGTGAGTCCCTACTACCCTCCCTCCGACCCCCGCAACTGGCAGCCAGCCCTCCCACCACTCGGTGTGGTGAGTGTTTTGTTTGTTCATTATTTGCTATTAAACTACAGTATAAATAATGTAAACACATTCATGACTGCATATTGGAATGGCTATTTGGACAGGTATTGGATGGTGACATCATGTGTTTACTCTTGAACACAGCAAAGAATCAAACATTTCTGCTACTGCTAATAATAACAATAGTAATAATAATAATAATAATAATAATAATAATAATAATATGATATAATTGAAGAAGGAAATTGTACAAAAATACGAGGGAGTGGTTGACACATCGTCAGTGTGGCTTTGTTTATGCTGGAGTGAACATTAGTCTCCCTGCTCTTCCAAACATTTCACAATAATTCATTGTTTGGTGCTTGTAGATTGAGTGTGACTGGAGTGGTTGAGGCAGTGGTAGAGGTGATAGAGGCAGTGATAGAGGCAGTGATAGAGGCAGTGGTAGAGGCAGTGGTAGAGGCAGTGGTAGAGGCAGTGGTAGAGGCAGTGATAGAGGCAGTGGTAGAGGCAGTGATAGAGGCAGTGGTAGAGGCAGCGATAGAGGCAGTGATATTTACTAACATATATGTTATAAATAATAATAGTACATTATGAATAACATTTATTATTATTATTACAAATGTTATTAATATTAACATGTACTATTATTATTTATAACATATGTATATGTTAGTAAATACCACTGCCTCTATCACTGCCTCTATCACTGCCTCTACCACTGCCTCAACTGCTGAATTATTGTGAAATGTTTGGAAGAGCAGGGAGACTAATGTTCACTCCAGCATAAACAAAGTCACACTGACGATGTGTCAACCACTCCCTCGTATTTTTGTACAATTTCCTTCTTCAATTATATCGTATTATTATTATTATTATTATTATTATTATTATTATTATTATTATTATTACTATTGTTATTATTAGCAGTAGCAGAAATGTTTGATTCTTTGCTGTGTTCAAGAGTAAGCACATGATGTCACCGTCCAATACCTGTTCAAATAGCCATTCCAATATGCAGTCATGAATGTGTTTAAATTATTTATACTGTAGTTTAATAGCAAATAATGAACAAACAAAACACTCACCACACTGAGTGGTGGGAGGGCTGGCTGCCAGTTGCGGGGGTTGGAGGGAGGGTAGTAGGGACTCGTATTGGTTGAGGAAGTGGTGGAGGCAGTGGTGGAGTCCGTGGTATTTAAAGCATAACATGTATATATTTAGTACAACTTACAACGTTTTCATGTATTTTATGATTGTTCATGGTTCAACAAGTTAAGCAGTATTGCATTTCCCTACAATATACTGGGGCACCAGACATTCATGGTTTTTCAACATTCACGAGGCTCTTGATCCCCTAACCCTCGCGAATGTTGAGGGACACCTGTATACACATTTTCATTAATCCATGTATGATATTTTTTTCAAAATTATATAATAAAAATGATACATAACATATAAAGATGATAAATACACTCCACAGTAGAATAAATAAACATAAATATGAGATGTGGTAGCCAGACGACTTGTACGAGTGATGCGATATTAGTAATAAGAATAATAATCACCGAGTCTCATTAACCCTTTCAGGGTTGGCGCCGTACTAGTACGCATAAATTCTAGCGCCTTCAAATCTAGCGAGAGAAAGCTGATAGGCCTACATAGGAAAGAATGGGTCTATGTGGTCAGTGTACGCAGTATAAAAAAAATCCTGCAGCACACAGTGCATAATGAGAAAAAAAGAACTCCAACCGTGTTTGTGTTTCAAAACAGCGACTTTGTAGTGTATTTTTGTATGCTATTTATGATTGTATTTAGTTTTCCTGGTCTCATTTTAAAGAATGGAAGACATATTACAGAAATTGAGATGATTTTGATTGGTTTCACAAAGAAAAATACCTTGAAATTGAACTCAAAGAAGCAGAAATGTTCGATTTTTGCCAAAGTTCGAAAGTAAACAGATCATGCCATGCATCCAATACACGTCAACTGGTGAGTCTAATATTCTTTCACTAGTGCGCTGATATTATTTATACCATTTCTACACTAATACAGTAGTCTGCATAACAGTAAATCTTCTATTTTTTGTGAGAATAAAAATTCAAAGTGGAAAGCAAAAGGAATGTAACAGAGGCCTAGCGACATGACTAATGAACAGAGGAAATGTTATTTTAGTGCCAGGAATGTCTCTCTTGTTTATTCTGGACCCTATTTGGAAATTTGCATCTTTTGAAATTTGTGTGAAATTGGCAAAATTGCCAATTTCTGACCACTTTATTGGATAGTTGAAATCGGTAAATGGGTGGTTTCTTGTACTCATTAGATAGAAAAAATGGAGTTATAGCAAAATAGTTATGATTTTTGCTGTCTGGTACATTGGAATAGTGCTCAAAGTGGGCGAAATCGCTGATGCGTAAACATTGTCAAGACCACTAACTTCGTGAGAGCATAATTCCGTAAGTTTTCCATCAGATTTCTTACTTTTTGTGTCATTATGATCAGGAAAAGATTCTCTGTCATTTCATAAGAAATTTTTTTTTTTTTTTTTTTTTTTTTTAAATTTCCAACCCTAAGAACAAGTTTAGGAGAGGGCCTACCAACCCTGAAAGGGTTAAATGTCGTATATTATGTTAATATACACATTTTTATTAGTTCAGCTATGATATTTTTTCAAAATTATATAATAAACACGATACATAACATATAAAGATGATAAATCCACCCCACAGTAAAATAAATAAACATAAATATGAGATATGGTAACCAGACAACTTGTATGAGTGATGGCAAGAATAACGTTTTCTCTAGTCCAAGTTGCTGGGCGTAACTGTAGAAAATTATTCCTTTAGTATGCCTTCACTCAGAGCGTGTTACATGAGAATGGGAGTGTTCCTCGTTATTTGTTCTACCATATCAATGTAGAGACTACTTGTACACAATGTAACTTGTACACAAACCAGACATGTACACTTTGTTTGTTTGCATAACTCACATTCGCCTGATTTGTTTACATAACTCCACGAGTGTCCTCTCTCATGTACTCTTTCTCTCTCTCTCTCTCATTTATTAATTTTATCTCGCTTACTCTCCTCTGACCCTACATTAAGACTTCAAATATTTTAAGTAATGAGTGAACTGTATGTGCATTTTATCGCTATGGGATGCTTAAATGAATCAAACAGTAACTGTAATTATTACACTGCAGAACAATCAAAGGCACTTCTCAGTGCCAACAACAACATAACTATATTTAACTACAATATCAGATCTTTAAGCAAGCATTACGATGACCTCATAGCATTACTAAATTCCTTACATGCCAATATGTCCATCATTACACTAACTGAAACCTGGCTAAAGCCTGATAGTACAGATGTCTATGCCATTCCTGGTTACACAGCCATACACAACTGTAGGCCAGATCAACAAGGGGGTGGCACAGCCATATACTACTCAGACCAACTAGAATGTATCACTAATACTTGCACAAGGGATGAACATGGGGAATATATAATAGCTAAATTCAAATCAAAGTACCTACAAAAACCTCTCACATTGATAAACATCTACAGAGTTCCACAGTCAAACATTAGCCAATTTAGTCAAAATCTAGGAAGTATGATAACTGATGCATGCATGAACAAAGATCACTTACTACTCTCAGGTGACTTCAATATAAATCTCCTGCAAGACCAGGACCCACACGTTACTGAATTCACAAACACAATGAGTAACTGTATGTTACTACCAACAGTAACAAAACCTACAAGAGTTACAGAGACTAGTGTTTCCCTACTTGACCACATCTGGACCAACACCATATCCCCTTTAAAATCAGGCATAATTACAGATAATACCACAGACCACTACCCTACTTTCCTCATAACAACTCTTGGTAAACTACCCCAAGACACTACTAAAGTCACCTTCAGACTTCACAATGAGGCAGCCATTAATAACTTCACAACAGCAATAGCAAACATTGATTGGCACACTGAGCTAGAAACCTATACAGATATTGACGAATGTATTAATAATTTTCTAAAAAAAACCCAATACCTCTATAACAAGCACTGCCCTAAAAAAACTAAACAGATGACAGCAAAGAGACTGAACAGTCCCTGGCTAACACCCAGCATTCTCAAATCCATAAATACAAAACACCAATATGAAAAACAGTACAGAATGGGTCACATAACCAGAGACCAAACAAAACGTTACTCGTCAATCCTAACCAGCCTGATAAGAAGGGCAAAAAAATTGTATTATGAGAACAGATTATCCAACTTACGAGGTGATATAAAAAAGACCTGGAAAACCCTATCAGAAATTCTGGGAACAAAAAAGATATCACGAAATAGCGAAATAAAATTAGCAAAAACAGATGAACCCCAACTCCCACCAACAGAAACAGCAAACAGACTCAATGATTTCTTCTCCACTATAGGACAAAACCTTGCCAATAAAATCCCAAGCTCAGATACCCCACCAAATGACTACCTCACCGGCAACTACCCGAACACACTGTTCCTAGCTCCGACTAACCCATACGAAGTCTCCCTTATTATCAACGCACTAAAAAACAAGGCAGGAGATTTAAATACCTTACCACCCCTTATATACAAAAAAGTGTCACAAGTGCTATCACCAATCATTGCAACACTCTTTAACAAATCCATTGAATCCTCCACCTTCCCTACAGTACTCAAAATAGCAAGGGTCACCCCGATCCACAAAGGAGGAGACCAAACAGAGTTGAATAACTATAGGCCAATATCCAACTTACACCCTCTCTCAAAAATCTTCGAAAAATTAATTCATAAACGAATCTACTCCTACCTTATCTCCCAAAACATACTCAACCCCTGCCAATTTGGATTCAGGCCTAATAAAAATACTAATGATGCTATTATACACATGCTAGAACATATATACACTGCAATAGAGAAAAAAGAAGTCCCACTGGGGATCTTCATTGACTTACGTAAAGCTTTTGATACAGTTGACCATGACTTGCTCCACGTAAAATTGTCACACTATGGTATAAGAGGGCACTCCCTCAACTACCTCAAGTCTTACCTCAGCAACAGAAGCCAATATGTGTACGCAAATGGGGCAAACTCTTCTGCACAACCAATTACAGTTGGTGTCCCACAGGGAAGTGTCCTTGGCCCTCTTCTCTTTCTCCTATACATAAATGACCTTCCAAATGCTTCGCAATTACTCAAACCCACACTATTTGCAGATGACACTACATACGTCTTCTCTCACCCGAGCCCAGTCACGCTAGCCAATACTGTAAATACCGAATTACAGAAAATATCTACCTGGATGAGGACTAACAAACTTACACTAAACATTGACAAAACCTACTTCATTCAGTTTGGTAACAGAGCTACAGATGTCCCTCTTAACATAATGATAAATGGATCACCTATCACAAAACTAACAGAGGGAAAATTCTTAGGAATCCACCTTGATAATAGACTCAAATTTCATACACATATACATCAAATTTCTAAGAAAATTTCCAAGACTGTAGGCATACTATCGAAGATACGGTACTATGTTCCACAGTCAGCCCTCCTGGCCCTATATCACTCTCTTATTTACCCCTATCTCACCTATGGAATTTGTGCATGGGGCTCAACAACAATTAACCATCTCAGACCACTAATTACCCAACAAAAGGCTGCAGTTAGAATGATAACAAATTCTCACTACAGGCAGCACACTCCACCAATATTCAATACACTAAACCTACTCACCATACAAAACATCCATACTTATTACTGCACCTATTACATACATAGAACACTTAACTCTGATATTAACCCTCCCCTCAAACATCTCCTTGCCAACCTCAACAGAACACATGACCATAACACAAGGCACAGATCACTCTTTGATGTTCCTCGTGTCCATCTCACACTATGCAAAAACTCAATGCACATAAAAGGCCCTAAAATCTGGAATTCATTACCTGTAAATATAAAAGAAACACAACCTGTTTATAAATTCAAGTCTCTTCTCAAAGATTACTTACTCACCCAAAACCAAATAAATACTGAATAACTGAACATTATAAATTGTATATCTTAAATGTTTCTCACAATTATATCACATAAATGTTAAACCTAAAACCCAATCTAACTTTATTATTTTTTAAATACACTACCTAACAGAATCACTACCTAACTGAATGCAACCATATGACCTGTCTTTGTAATACTCACTTGTGCTTTATAGTTATCTGTTTACATTAATGTTTTATCACTGATTTCATCATTGCTTAGTAGCAGCGCTGTATAGTCCTTGTGGCTTAGCGCTTCTTTTTGATTATAATAATAATAATAATCATTGCTTAGTTAATCTTAAGTTAATTTTAAGCCAGCCCGTAATGTTATGCATAGTATAAGTGGCTTTGGCATACTGCTCTTATCTGTATTTTTTTTGTACCTCTGTATGTGTGCACAAATTGGAAATAAATAAATAAATAAATAAATAGAATATTATGTGTCGGTGGGTTGGCCTGGTATTGTAGCTTGGCTGACTACCATACATACCACACTTGATTTCTTACAATAAATACTACTTGTCTCACCCTAGATTAAGACTACAAATATTTTAAGGTAAGTAATGAATGTACTATATGTGTATTTTGCTTTTTTATTGTTTTTTTAATGCCTAGTTCTACTGCTAACCCCAATGGAAATAAGTCTCACTGTCTGACTGTTTTAGGTTATCTTAGGTACTTTACGCATATGCTGCTATGTATGATAATCTATGTAACTGCACTTATGTATACCTGAATAAACTTACTAACTTAATATATGTTAGTGTAAACTTGTTATCTAGTATTTGTATGCATTTATAAGTGGAAGAAAAGAGGTGTTCCGCTTTACGGTGATTTCCGTTTTACGACGGTAGCCTGGAACCTAACCTGCCATGTAAGTGGGGCCCTACTGTTCCTGTGAGACAGATAGACAGAGAGAGATAGAAACAGACAGAAATAGACAGAGACAGATAGACAGACCCTAAACTTTGGGTTAACATCAATTACCTCTTAAAAGGGGAGTATTAATATGACATTACATCAGTGAATCCTTGGTGTTTTTCCCGGTGTTTGCTCTATCTGGCACTCAGTATAACTGGTGCTCCCACAAGGTACTAAGTGGTCCCAGATTTTTTTAATATGGTGTGTGTATATATATATATATATATATAGTATATATATATATATATATATATATATATATATATATATATATATATATATATATATATATATATATATATATATATATATTTTCAACAAACCGGCCGTATCCCACCAAGGCAGGGTGGCACAAAAAGAAAAACGAAAGTTTCTCTTTTTAAATTTAGTAATTTATACGGGAGAAGGGGTTACTAGCCCCTTGCTCCTGGCATTTTAGTCGCCTCTTACAACACGCATGGAGGCGACTAAAATGCCGGGAGTAAGGGGTTAGTAACCCCTTCTGTATAAATTACTAAATTTGAAAAGAGAAACGTTTCTTTTTGGGCCACCCTGGCTTGGTGAGATACGGCCGGATTTTTTTGAAAAAAAAAAAAAAAATTATATATGTATATAATAATTATATATATATAAAATATATATATATATATATATATATATATATATATATATATATATATATATATATATATATATATATAATATATAATATATAATATATATATATATATATATATATATATATATATATATATATATATATATATATATATATATATATATATATATATATATATATATATATATAATATATAATATATATATATATATATATATATATATATATATATATATATATATATATATATATATACACACAGTGGACCCCCGCATACAGTTGGCATCACATAACGTTTAATCCGCATACCGCTTGCTTTCATCGCAAAAATTTTGCCTCGCATACCGCTCAAAGACCCGCTCACCGCTGTTCGTCCGAGACGCGTCCAATGTGCGCCCTTAGCCAGCCTCACATGTGCCGCCGGTGGCATTGTTTACCAGCCAGCCTCCGCGGTAACATCCAAGCATACAATCGGAACATTTCGTATTATTACAGTGTTTTTGGTGATTTTATCTGCAAAATAAGTGACCATGGGCCCCAAGGAATCTTCTAGTGCCAACCCTACAGCAATAAGGGTGAGAATTACTATAGAGATGAAGAAAGAGATCATTGATAAGTATGAAAGTGGAGTGCGTGTCGCCAACCTGGCCAGGTTGTACAAGAAACCCCAATCAACCATCGTTACTATTGTGGGCAACAGAAAGGCAATCAAGGAAGCTGTTCTTGCCAAAGGTTTAACTGTGTTTTCGAAACAGAGATCGCAAGTGATGGAAGATGTTGAGAGACTCTTATTGGTGTGGATAAATGAAAAACAGCTAGCAGGAGATAGCGTCTCTCAAGCGATCATAAGCGAAAAGGCTAGGAAGTTGCATGAGGATTTAATTAAAAAAA
>NC_091351.1:18009877-18016249 GCF_038502225.1 Cherax quadricarinatus | reverse complement strand
TCTGTCACTGGGCTCAGATAATAAGATGATTTAAGTATGGGGAGTGCCTCAAACCACTCATTGTATTCAGTGGAATAGATCACATTAGATATTGGGGAAAAGAACTCAAGGGATCAGGTCCTTACTCCACACATTGAAGGAAATGGTGAGACAGATGCACTTTTATTTTAACCCTTTCAGGGTCCAAGGCCCAAATCTGGAGTCACGCACCAGTGTCCAAGAATTTTCAAAAAAAAAAATTTGTTATTTTTTCTTATGAAATCGTAGAGAATCTTTTTGTGAAGGTAATAAAACAAAAAGTACGAAATTTGGTGGAAAATTGACGAAATTATGCTCTCGCGAATTTTGATGTGTCAGCGATATTTACGAATCGGCGATTTTGCCGACTTTGACTCCCATTTTAGGCCAATTACATTATTCCAATCAACCAAATTCTTAGCTATTTCACTAGTATTACTTCCATTCTATCGATTGAGCACAAGAAATCGCCAAGTCAACTGTTTCAACTACAAAATAAAGTGATCGGAAATTGTTAATTTGGCCAATTTAACACAAAGTTCAAAATATTCCAATTTCAAAATAGGGTCCAGAATAAACAATGTAGGCATTCCTGGCACTAAACTAACATTTCCTCTGTTCATTAGTTATGTTTTGAGGCTTTACAAATAAATTCCATTTTGATTTTTTATTCACATAATGAATTTTTATTCACACCAAAAAATAGAAGATTTACTGTTATGCAATACTGTAATAATTGTATAAATATCATCACCATATTTGTGAATGTATATTAGACCCACCAGCTGGCGTGTATTAGACGTGTGAGGTCGTTTGTTTACTCTTGAATATCGGCAAAAATTTAACATTTCTGCTACTTTGAGCTCAGTTTCAAGCCATTTCCAGTGCTAAAACCAATCAAAATCATCTCTATTTCTGTAATATGTCTTCCATTCTATCAAATGAGACCAAGAAATCGCAAATACAACTTTAAAAAACATACGAAAAAACACTGCAAAGTTGCTGTTTTAATCGAAAAATCATGATTTCAGTTTTTTTCTCTCATTATACACAGTGTGCTGCAGGATCTGTTTTATGTGGTGCACACATACCACATAGATGTATTCTCTCATATCTAGGCCCAAATGTACCACTCACAGTTTATCAGAGTGAGCTGAGCTCATGGCGTAGATCTACGGTTTGGACACTCACCGTAAAGCCGTAGATCTACGGGACGGACCCTGAAAGGGTTAAATTTTAAGATTTTTTATAAAATACAGTGGAACCTCGGTACGCGACCTTAATTCATTCCAGAAGGTTGTTTGAGTGCCGCTCCGTTTGAGTATCGAACAAGTTCTTCCCAACCAATTTTCTGTTTGGTTGGATGTTATCACTAATCGTTGTAGACCCCATGGTGACTTATTTATACAAATAATACAAAAAATGCCAACAAATGCAAAGAAAAACGAAATAATTTACAGTGAATTCTGGCAGGTCGTATTTGTTTGGATGAGTGCTGAGCTTTGTTTGAGTAGGGAGCTGGTCATATACCGATGTTCCACTGTATTGATAATGTATTGCAAAAAGAGACAGAATATGTCCCTTAGCTACACTTAATGTACTGAGGAATCAAAAGCATTTTAGAATGCAGGAAGAGGGACTTGCTGGATAGCAGATTAAAAAGCATGAAACAAGATCATGTATAGGCTGCAAAGTGGTTGAGAATCATGAGACATTTATGGTGAAAAATGACCCTAATGTTGTTTTTAGCATAAATAATTACTATTTATGTGTTTGACTTTATTGTATTTATTTTAATATTCATTATTAGTTTTAATCTTTATTAATATCAGACTTTTCACAGCTCGTACTTGACCTGATATTGTCACAACAAATAAACTCCGACTTACTACAGTCAGCGTCTGCAGCGCTTTATACACTCATATGTTGTTTCCAGGTATGTAGGTAATTCTTTAACTGTTGTTTATATCAGGTTCTTCCCCCTTAAAATGTTATGTCATAAAAATATTATACAATATTCTCAACTGAAGATCTTACTAGTAGCTCACTGAAATAGAAATTTTTATTTTCATTAGAATATAATTGTACAAAAATTAGGCAACATGTATTAAAATATGTAGAAAACCCTTTGTTTTGCAGAGCATTTTAGGCATCCCTGAGTATTTAATACTACATAACAGTGTAGAGTTGAATTTTAGATTATTTGAATACTTTGTTTATGTATATCTTTCTTTCAACAAACCGGCCGTATCCCACCAAGGCAGGGTGGCCCAAAAAGAAAAACAAAAGTTTCTCTCTTTAAATTTAGTAGTTTATGCAGGAGAAGGGGTTACGAGCCCCTTGCTCCCGGCATTCTAGTCACCTCTTACAACACGCATGGCTTACGGAGGAAGAATTCTGTTCCACTTCCCCATGGAGATAAGAGGAAATAAACAAGAACAAGAACTAGAAAGAAAATAGAAGAAAACCCAGAGGGGTTTGTATATTAATATAAGTACAGGCATTCTTCAGTAATACGGCAGATTAGGTTCCAGACTGCCATCATAAAACAAATATCACCTTAAAGTGAATCACAGCCTTTTTTTTCATTTGCCAGTGCATATAAAAGCCTAAAACATGTTTGCACTATCATTTATTAAGTGCATAATAGCACTAGGCCTAAAAAAAAAGATGCACAAGTAAAAATAAATAAAAAATATGAAAAATGGTGCACGGCAGGCACCAAAAATAATAAATGTGAATATAATAGAGCGAAGTGCTCTTAAGCAAGCACTGTATTAATGAGATATGCCTCTATATAGTACTTGTATTGTAGAATTGGTGTGACAGTTTTTGATGTAATAATTACTTGGAGTAGAAAGAAAGTTGTAATAAGTTTGTGAGTTTTGAATATTAACCCGTTAACTGTCCAAACGTATAGCAACATTGTCACTGTTAGTGCTCCGAATATTTTGATTATTTTTGTTTTTTTTAAATAGGGCAATTTTCTGTGTAATAAGACCAAAAAAAAAAAAATTTAGGGTCAGTACTTACCAAGATAGAAGACCATAAATTTGGCACCAGATGCTCACCTGATGGCAACATGGAGTCCGGCCACTTAAATTTTGCAGATGAATTTTTTTTTTTTTTTTTTTTTTTTTTTTTTTTTTTTTTTATTTATATAATTTTTGTGTTCTGATAATTACAATCTGTAGTAGTTCTTGTGATTTCATAGCCAGTCTTTGTTCTGACACTAATATTAGGTACTGAAATAGTACTCAGATAGTTGGAAACATACTGACAGGTGAACATTTTCACCTGCCCTGGTCACATACTATTGTCTAGAAATATATACAGTAGGGCCTCACTTATACGGCGGGTTAGGTTCCAGGCTGTTGCCAGAAAGCAGACATCGCCGGAAGGCAGAACGCCATTTTTTCCATTTATAAATGCATATAAATGCCAGACAACAAGTTTACACTAAATTATATTAAGTTAGTAATAGAACTAGGCATTAAAAACACACAAAGTAAAATACATTCACAGTAAATTCATTACTTAAAGTATTTGTAATTTTAATGTAGGGAGAGAGGCGAGTAGTACTTATTTGTAGGAAGTCAGGTGTAGGTAGCCCAGGTGTAGGTAGCACTGGCTCCCCGTCTCATACTTAATATAATATATGAGGAATTGTTAAATGTTGATGAAGATAGGGAAGCTGTGATTTCGTGTATAGGGCAAGGAGGAATAACATCTTGTAGGAGTGAGGAAGAGCCAGTTGTGAGTGTGGGGGAAGTTCGTGAGGCAGTAGGTAAAATGAAAGGGGGTAAGGCAGCTGGGATTGATGGGATAAAGATAGAAATGTTAAAAGCAGGTGGGGATATAGTTTTGGAGTGGTTGGTGCAATTATTTAATAAATGTATGGAAGAGGGTAAGGTACCTAGGGATTGGCAGAGAGCATGCATAGTTCCTTTGTATAAAGGCAAAGGGGACAAAAGAGAGTGCAAAAATTATAGGGGGAGAAGTCTGTTGAGTATACCTGGTAAAGTGTATGGTAGAGTTATTATTGAAAGAATTAAGAGTAAGACGGAGAATAGGATAGCAGATGAACAAGGAGGCTTTAGGAAAGGTAGGGGGTGTGTGGACCAGGTGTTTACAGTGAAACATATAAGTGAACAGTATTTAGATAAGGCTAAAAAGGTCTTTGTGGCATTTATGGATTTGGAAAAGGCATATGACAGGGTGGATAGGGGGGCAATGTGGCAGATGTTGCAGGTGTATGGTGTAGGAGGTAGGTTACTGAAAGCAGTGAAGAGTTTTTATGAGGATAGTGAGGCTCAAGTTAGAGTATGTAAGAAAGAGGGAAATTATTTCCGAGTAAAAGTAGGCCATAGACAAGGATGTGTGATGTCACCGTGGTTGTTTAATACATTTATAGATGGGGTTGTAAGAGAAGTAAATGCGAGGGTCTTGGCAAGAGGCGTGGAGTTAAAAGATAAAGAATCACACACAAAGTGGGAGTTGCCACAGTTGCTCTTTGCTGATGACTCTGTGCTCTTGGGAGATTCTGAAGAGAAGTTGCAGAGATTGGTGGATGAATTTGGTAGGGTGTGCAAAAGAAGAAAATTAAAAGTGAATACAGGAAAGAGTAAAGTTATGAGGATAACAAAAAGATTAGGTGATGAAAGATTGGATATCAGATTGGAGGGAGAGAGTATGGAGGAGGTGAATGTATTCAGATATTTGGGAGTGGACATGTCAGTGGATGGGTCTATGAAAGATGAGGTGAATTATAGAATTGATGAGGGGAAAAGGGTGAGTGGTGCACTTTGGAGTCTGTGGAGACAAAGAACTTTGTCCTTGGAGGCAAAGAGGGGAATGTATGAGAGTATAGTTTTACCAACGCTCTTATATGGGTGTGAAGCATGGGTGATGAATGTTGCAGCGAGGAGAAGGCTGGAGGCAGTGGAGATGTCATGTCTGAGGGCAATGTGTGGTGTGAATATAATGCAGAGAATTCATAGTTTGGAAGTTAGGAGGAGGTGCGGGATTACCAAAACTGTTGCCCAGAGGGCTGAGGAAGGGTTGTTGAGGTGGTTCGGACATGTAGAGAGAATGGAGCGAAACAGAATGATTTCAAGAGTGTATCAGTCTGTAGTGGAAGGAAGGCGGGGTAGGGGTCGGCCTAGGAAAGGTTGGAGGGAGGGGGTAAAGGAGGTTTTGTGTGCGACGGGCTTGGATTTCCAGCAGGCATGCGTGAGCATGTTTGTTAAGAGTGAATGGAGACAAATGGTTTTTAATACTTGACGTGCTGTTGGAGTGTGAGCAAAGTAACATTTATGAAGGGGTTCAGGGAAACCGGCAGGCCGGACTTGAGTCCTGGAGATGGGAAGTACAGTGCCTGCACTCTGAAGGAGGGGTGTTAATGTTGCAGTTTAAAAACTGTCGTGTAAAGCACCCTTCTGGCAAGACAGTGATGGAGTGAATGATGGTGAAAGTTTTTCTTTTTCGGGCCACCCTTCCTTGGTGGGAATCGGCCAGTGTGATAATAATAAAAATAATTTAAAACATCCCAGAGGTAAAATACACATACAGTACACTCATTATTTACCTTAAAATATGTGTAGTCTTAATATAGGAAGAGAGGTGAGTAGTATTTATTTGTAGAAAGTCAGTGTAGGTAGCCGGTAGGTGTAACCGGTAGGTGTAGCCCGCCTGGGCTACACCTACCGGCTACCTACACTGTGGCCCAGAGCCATATTATTAACATCGACATGCCTTGTTCACTGAATTTAATCATTTCTAGCAACTACCTTTAGATGCCATCATAAACGAAGGTAGAAGTAATGAATAATTCATGCCGAAAATTGTAAACAAAAGTGGAGTGAGGGAGTGGCTGGGCCAAACGCAGATTCATACATGTTTTCTCTGATGGCTGAACAGAGAAAACGTAATGTTGTCCCTCCACCCAGCTACCACACAGCTCCACAAGTATTATTATCAGAGCACACATAAAATATGCAATAAATGCCAGACAACAAGTTTACACTAACTTATATTAAGTTAGCAATAGAAATAGGCATTAAAAATACAATAAAAGGTAAGATACACACAGAGTACACTTATTACTTACCTTAAAATATTAATATTAATGTGAGAGAGGTGAGTGGCAGGGAGTTTATTGAATAAAATCAGAATGGCACACCATCATCCTCTAACTTGGCACTTAAAGCAAGAGGCTTACGACTTCTCTTTTTATCACAGCTAACCTTAGATGCCATCGTCAATGAGAGCCAACTAGTTAACAAAAGAGTAAACGAGAGAGAGAACGAGATACATAGTTGAGACAATGTAAGAGCACAAACTGAACAGGTAGTG
>NC_091351.1:17887377-18002377 GCF_038502225.1 Cherax quadricarinatus | reverse complement strand
TCAGTGTACACAAGTGTGTGGTTGTTAAGTGTGAGTGTTTTGTCAGTGTACACAAGTGTGTGGTTGTTAAGTGTGAGTGTTTTGTCAGTGTACACAAGTGTGTGGTTGTTAAGTGTGAGTGTTTTGTCAGTGTACACAAGTGTGTGGTTGTTAGGTGTGAGTGTTTTGTCAGTGTACACAAGTGTGTGGTTGTTAAGTGTGAGTGTTTTGTCAGTGTACACAAGTGTGTGGTTGTTAGGTGTGAGTGTTTTGTCAGTGTACACAAGTGTGTGGTTGTTAAGTGTGAGTGTTTTGTCAGTGTACACAAGTGTGTGGTTGTTAGGTGTGAGTGTTTTGTCAGTGTACACAAGTGTGTGGTTGTTAAGTGTGAGTGTTTTGTCAGTGTACACAAGTGTGTGGTTGTTAGGTGTGAGTGTTTTGTCAGTGTACACAAGTGTGTGGTTGTTAAGTGTGAGTGTTTTGTCAGTGTACACAAGTGTGTGGTTGTTAGGTGTGAGTGTTTTGTCAGTGTACACAAGTGTGTGGTTGTTAAGTGTGAGTGTTTTGTCAGTGTACACAAGTGTGTGGTTGTTAGGTGTGAGTGTTTTGTCAGTGTACACAAGTGTGTGGTTGTTAAGTGTGAGTGTTTTGTCAGTGTACACAAGTGTGTGGTTGTTAAGTGTGAGTGTTTTGTCAGTGTACACAAGTGTGTGGTTGTTAGGTGTGAGTGTTTTGTCAGTGTACACAAGTGTGTGGTTGTTAAGTGTGAGTGTTTTGTCAGTGTACACAAGTGTGTGGTTGTTAGGTGTGAGTGTTTTGTCAGTGTACACAAGTGTGTGGTTGTTAGGTGTGAGTGTTTTGTCAGTGTACACAAGTGTGTGGTTGTTAAGTGTGAGTGTTTTGTCAGTGTACACAAGTGTGTGGTTGTTAAGTGTGAGTGTTTTGTAAGTGTACACAAGTGTGTGGTTGTTAAGTGTAAGTGTTTTGTAAGTGTACACAAGTGTGTGGTTGTTAAGTGTGAGTGTTTTGTAAGTGTACACAAGTGTGTGGTCGTCAAGTGTGAGTCTTAGTGGCTACAGTTGTTAAATAAAGTGCAGACATACTTTGTGTATTCCCAGTTATTCACAATAGTTGTGAACAAGATTAACAGTGACTAAGTAAATATTACTTCTTGTTCAACATTTCAGATCTGACTGTAATATTTCAATATTAGAATATAAATTATATATTTGTTTTATGTAATAATTTATCTTGATGTGGGCATTTGATGGTAGTTGTTTCCTTAAAGTAGTATGTCATTCTCATTGTTAATCCCAGGTAGTGTTTGCATAAGATTCTAAATGCACTTCCTGACTTACATTTGCCAGTAAACTGTGATCTAGAGTAGTACTTTGTGTGACACAGTAAATAACGTATGCAATTATATAGGTCTAAATAACTTTTTATATTTTTATTTTTATCATTCAGTCAATTATTAATACACATAAGGAATACATAGAAAATAAAACACCAAACAAGACTTAGGAGAGTGCAAAGGAAAGCATCAAAACTTGCACCTGACCCAATGAGACTCGACTACTAAGAAAGAATACAAGACGTAGGCCATGGCGAGTCGTCATATAACTAAGACCCATGCCAGGAAACACTTGTCCTATTTCCTGACGAATTTTACCCAACATAACCTAACCTTGGCCTTGTCTTACTGTATGAAAGTGCGAAGAAGAAAAATGTATATGATCACTGCATATAAAATATTATGGGACACACAGATATAAGACACTAGAGTGAGTCACAGGACTGTCAGGAAGTGTTTATTAAATGTAAGAATGGTATGTTAGAATTAGAATGACCTTAGCAGTAAAACAGTGGAAGCAAATTCCATGTAGGGATTCCAGAGTAGATGTGACTGGGCTCACTCATATCAGTCAGAGGTTAAAAAGTGGAACCAAGAACTTTAGCTCAACTCCTCTACCCCCATCCTTCCTCCTGAAAACTTGAATACATGTCTCCCTTGCTATATCTAATGGATGTGTTCCTGGCCCATGGGTGTAAAAAAGTATACCCTATATGACATGTAAAACACACACGTTCATTCTCAGATTTACAAATCTTAAATTTCTGGACACATTCTTACACAAGGAGAGCAAAAAGGGGAATGTATGAGAGCATAGTTATACCAACACTCCTGTATGGGTGTGAGGCATGGGTTGTGAATGTTGCAATAAGGAGAAGGATGGAGGCAGTGAAGATGTCATGTCTGAGGGCAATGTGTGGTGTGAATATAATGCAGAGAATCTGTAGTTTGGAAATTAGGAGGAGGTGCAGGATTATCAAAACTATTATCCAGAGGGCTGATTAGGGGTTATTGAGATGGTTTGGATATGTAGAGAGGATGGAATGAAATAGAAGGACTTTGAGAGTGTATAAATCTGTAGTGGAGGGAAGGTGGGATAGGGATCAGCCTAGAAAAGGTTCGATGGAGGGGGTAAAGGAGGTTTTGTGTGCAAGGGTCTTGGACTTCCAGCAAGCATGCGTGAACGTGTTAGTTAAGAGCGAATGGAGGCAAATGGTTTTTAGGACTTGACGTGCTGTTGGAGTGTAAGCAAGGTAACATTTATGAAGGGATTCATGGAAACCGGCAGGCCGGACTTGATTCCTGGAGATGAGAAGTACAGTGTTGGCACACTGCAGAAGGGGTGTTAATGTTGCAGTTTTATAACTATACTGTAAGCATGCCTCTGACAAGACAGTGATGGAGTGAATGATGATGAAAGTTTTTCTTTTTTGGGGCCACCCTGCCTTGGTGGGAAACGGCCAATGTGTTAGTAAAAAAAAAAATATTCTTACACAAAAGAAAATATGAGCATGCCACACGTGCACCATATGATTATTTATGAAAAAAAAAAGAATTTGGCAGAGAAACAACTAGAAAAAATTCCAGTATTCAATCATAAATCCTATGCAATAGAAAATTGGGTAAAATCCATATTCTTTGTGTGTTTACAAAAAATTATGAGAATATCAGGTAGACACCATATGGTCATAATGTATACCAAAAATAAATGCAATTGGTCAAAAGTAAATGAGAAAAATTCACTCAAAATCCTCTCATTTTAGCCTCTTCCAACACTGCCCCCCCCTCTCCCTACCCCCCTCCAACAGCCAACATCTTGTCTTTGGACTGAAGTAGACATTAAGAACCTTTGAATACACATCACCTTAGTACTACATACTTCCCTCCACCCCTAGTCCCAACTTAGGTTGACACAACACACAACTTCTTCTGGTTGGGTGTTCATTTTCTTTCAACTTTGCAAATGGCATTTACATTGACAACCAAGCATAGGATTTATTGAAAATATGCTTAATGGAGTTGCCACACCCAGATCTGTTTTCTTCAAATTATTCTTATGAATGTAAATATAAACTAGTTCATGATATTTAAAGAAACGTTAAAAAATCAAGTTGTGCTGGCTCTGAGCAGTCACACAGGAGCACACTGATTTCACACAGTGAATTACTGGTAGGAATAGTCACCAAACACACGAGAATTCTCACACAGCTGAGTTGCATAAAGCGAGGGAGACCTGTTAGTAATTACTAAGTAAATGTGGATATTGTCCTTAGCTAATTAAAATAAGTACAAGCATGCACATGCAAATATACGTAATCATAATTTTATTTCTTGCATGAATACACAGATAGCCAAATACATAAGGAATATAACATGTAAAAAATGCAAAAATGGTTAAAGCTCAACCAAATACTACATTCCAAGCCTTAATGATGGTGTAACCAAATAGTTATACATCTACATTATCTTTCATCTTGTAATGACCACAAAAAAGTGATGGGATACCAAAATTTTTGCCAATACCAATCCTTAAATATCATTCACATTTACTTCTACCCACCATTATCAATACTCTGGCACACCTATACAAAAAAGTTAGTAGTGAGTATTCATATTACTAATTTTTTGCTTCTTTAATGTGACAGACTTGAATACTTTATTTCCCACTTGTATACAGATCTAAATATTTGCAAAGGTCAGAAAAGTGACAGGGTGGATAATGAGACCTATCAAACCAAGAGAAATAATGCCAGTGGTAACCCTGTTTTAATCACATGTGCTCTCGTTTGGAATATTGTTCTGTTGTTGAGATATCAGAGCTTTTTTAGCCAGCATAATGCTTATAAATTATTTAAACTACTGGGAATGTCTTAATGTACTTAGAATGTACTCTTTGGAGTGAAGGAGAGAGAGATACTTGATATATACACAGTGGATACTTGAGGACTTAGTCCAAAATTTACAAGCTACCATAGTAATGGACTGAAATGAGAGAGAGAGAGAGGAGGTGTAAAGTAGATTCAGTGAAAAGCAGCAGTGCAATATGCACAATAATAGAACACTGTGCCAACATCCATGGTTCAAGATTATTCAAGCTGCTTTCAGCAGAAATCAGAAATTGCCAATACAAGTGTAGACATTTTCAAGAGGATACTGGATCACTACCTTTGCCAAGTGCCAAATCAGCCAGACTGCATTGGGTATGTGACCCAGTGGACTGCCAACAGGAAGGCCTAGTTAAACAGGCAGTCACCAGAAAAGTCACACTATAAAGGTTGAAAAATATTCAAAACCAGTCACAAGTATTTCACAGCACTTAGTGGTAAGAGAGAGAGAGGTGACACAAAACTGAAATAGGAGCAAGCAAGACATGTAATTTGAAGACTCTTCATTGAAAGTGTTGGGCAGAGGGAAGGGTGTAGGAACAGTTTAAAAGAAAAGATTGTCACCAGAAGATGGCGTGCATGGATTAAAGTGTCATAAACAATGATCACCACAAAGGAAAAAGCCACAAATATGTAACACAGGTAGGAGACATTTGTATATTTTGACCTCAGAGACCCAGCCAAAAAGGGTCTGACCGAGACTGAACTATACACACCTCTCTATCCTGCTTTTCATGTATCTGTCAGAATGCTTTTTTAGAGTGATATATTCTTGCAACATCACACATCCATGATGACACAGTAATCCTGACAACCTTCAACTTCCAGATCTTTGTGATTAGCTTTACAATTCCAGTAACATTTTAGAATATATCACTCTGGGGAGTGGTGGTACTGTAACATATTTTGTAAGTACAATAATTAACCCCTTAAAATCCTTGTGTGGCAAGATTATGAAAAATAAATTTAGTCTTATTTTTCTTACAGAATAAACTTTTATGAATTGAATAAGACTAAAATATGTGGAATCTCATAAAAACTCAAGATTTTATGGTGTGTTGAAGTTCAAATTCAAATTTTTATTTCTTTTAATGCTGTACAGGGATAATGTAGTTTACACATTATACAAAATTGTTAGGCACAAACAAAGTTACTAGTATGCAGTGCATTTCAGGCAAACCAATTCTAATGCTTAAAAACTAACTAAAAATTAGACTTATACTATTAGGTTAAATTTTTTTTGCAATTAAGTACAATTACATTCATAGTAAGAAAGGTAGCTAACGTACAAATGGGACAGTTTTAAAAGTTTTTTTTTTTTTTAACAAGTCGGCCGTCTCCCACCGAGGCAGGGTGACCCAAAAAAAAAAAAAGAAAATCCCCAAAAAGAAATTACTTTCATCATCATTCAACACTTTCACCTCACTCACACATAATCACTGTTTTTGCGGAGGTGCTCAGAACACAACAGTTTAGAAGCATATATGTATAAAGATACAACATATCCCTCCAAACTGCTAATATCCCAAACCCCTCCTTCAGAATGCAGACATTGTACTTCCCATTTCCAGGACTCAAGTCCAGCTATACAAAAATAACCGGTTTCCCTGAATCCCTTCACTAAATATTACCCTGCTCACACTCCAACAGATCGTCAGGTCCCAAATACCATTCGTCTCCATTCACTCCTATCGAACACGCTCATGCACGCCTGATGGAAGTCCAAGCCCCTCGCCCACAAAACCTCCCTTACCCCTTCCTTCCAACCTTTTTGAGAACAACCCCAACCCCACCTTCCTTTCCCTACAGATTTATACGCTCTCCATGTCATTCTACTTTGATCCATTCTCTCTAAATGACCAAACCACCCCAACAATCCCTCTTCAGCCCTCTGACTAATACTTTTATTAACTCCACACCTTCTCCTAATTTCCACACTCCGAATTTTCTGCATAATATTTACACCACACATTGCCCTTAGACAGGACATCTCCACTGCCTCCAACCACCTCCTCGCTGCTACATTCACAACCCAAGCTTCACACCCATATAAGAGTGTTGGTACTACTATACTTTCCTACATTCCCTTCTTAGCCTCCATAGATAACGTTTTTTTGTCTCCACGTGTACCTCAACGCACCACTCGCCTTTTTTCCCTCATCAATTCTATGATTAACCTCATCCTTCATAAATCCATCCGCCGACACGTCAACTCCCAAGTATCTGAAAACATTCACTTCTTCCATACTCCTCCTCCCCAATTTAATATCCAATTTTTCTTTATCTAAATCATTTGATACCCTCATCACCTTACTCTTTTCTATGTTCACTTTCAACTTTCTATCTTTACTCACACTCCCAAACTCATCCACTAACCTTTGCAATTTTTTCTTTAGAATCTCCCATAAGCACAGTATCATCATCTAAAAGCAACTGTGTCAATTCCCATCTAGTATTTAATTCCCCATAATTTAATCCCACCCCTCTCCTGAACACCCTAGCATTTACTTCTTTCACATCCCCATTTATAAATATATTTAACAACCATGGTGACATTACACATCCCTGTCTAAGACCTACTTTTACTGGGAAGTAGTCTCCCTCTCTTCTACACACCCTAACCTGAGCCTCACTATCCTCATAAAAATTACAGCATTTAGTAACTTACCACCTATTCCTTATACTTGCAACGTCTGCCACATTGCTCCCCTATCTACTCTATCATATGCCTTTTCTAAATCCATAAATGTAATAAAAACTTCCCTACCTTTCTCTAAATACTGTTCACATATATGCTTCAATGTAAACACTTGATCTACACATCCCCTACCCACTCTGAAACCTCCTTGCTCATCCACAATCCTACATTCTATCTTACTTCTAATTCTTTCAATTATAACCCTACCGTACACTTTTCCTGGTATACTCGGTAAACTTATTCCTCTATAATTTTTACAATCTCTTTTGTCTCCCTTCCCTTTATATAAAAGGACTATACATGCTCTCTGCCAATCCCTAGGTACCTTCCCCTCTTTCATACATTTATTAAACAAAAATACCAAACACTCCAACACTGTATCCCCCCCTGCTTTTAACATTTCTGTCATGATCCCGTCAGTTCCAGCTGCTTTACCCCCTTTCATTCTACGTAATGCCTCACACACCTTCTGCACACTCACATCCTGTTCTTCTTCACTCCTAAAAGATGGAATACCTCCCTGGCCAGTGCATGAAATTACCGCTTCTCTTTCTTCATCGACATTTAAAAGTTCCTCAAAATATTCTCGCCATCTACCCAAAACCTCCATCTCCCCATCTACTAACTCCCCTACTCTGTTTTTAACTGACAAATCCATTCGTTATCTAGGCTTTCTTAATTTGTTTAACTCCAAAATTTTTTCTTATTTTCATTAAAATTTTTTGACAGTGCCTCTCCCACTCTATCATCTGCTCTCCTTTTGCACTCTCTCACCACTCTCTTCACCTTTCTTTTACTCTCCATATGCTCTACTCTTCTTATAACACTTCTGCTTTGTGAAACCCTCTCATAAGCTAACTTTTTCTCTTTTATCACACCCTTTACTTCATCATTCCACCAATTACTCCCCTTTCCTCCTGCACCCACCCTCCTATAACCACAAACTTCTGCCCCACATTCTAATACTGTATTTTTAAAACTATTCCAACCCTCTTCAACCCCCCACTACTCATACTTGCACCAGCCCACCTTTCTGCCAATAGCTGCTTATATATCACCCGAACTTCCTCCTCCCTTAGTTTATACACTTTCACCTCTCTCTTGCTTGTTGTTGCCATTTTCCTCTTTTCCCATCTACCTCTTACTCTAACTGTAGCTACAACTAAATAATGATCTGATATATCAGTTGCCCTCTATAAACACGTACATCCTGGAGCCTACCCATCAACCTTTTATCCACCAATACATAATCTAACAAACTATTTTCATTATGTGCTGTATCATACCTTGTATATTTATTTATCCTCTTCTTCATAAAATATGTATTACTTATTACCAGACCTCTTTCTACACATAGCTCAATTAAAGTCTCCCCAATTTCATTTACCCCAACACCCCAAATTTACCTACTACTCCCTCCACAACGTTTTTGACCACTTTAGCATTGAAATCCCGAACCACCATTACTCTCACACTTGGTTCAAAACTCCCCACGGATTCATTCAGGTGCATATACGCTTACTATAACCTAATTTTCACATCCAACCTTTATTTTACTTCACATAATCCTTGAATTAATACATTTATAGTCCCTCTTTTCCTGCCATAACTTTTCCTTCAACATTATTGCTACTCCTTCTTTAGCTCTAACTCTTTTTGAAACCCCTGACCTAATCCCATTTATTCCTCTCCACTAAAACTCTCCCACCCCTTTCAGCTGGGTTTCACTTAAAGCCAGGACATCCAGCTTCTTCTCATTCATAACATCCACAATCATCTCTTTCTTATCATTCGCACAACATCCACACACATTCAGACATCCCACTTGGCAATTTCTTCTTCTTATTCTTTTTAGTAATTATTACAGGAAAAGGGGTTACTAGCCCATTGTTCCCGGCATTTTAGTTGACTTTTGCAACACGCATGGCTTATGGAGGAAAAATTCTTATTCCACTTCCCCATGGATATAAAAGGAAAAGTAGTAAGACCAAGAACTATTAAGATAAAATCAAAGAAAACTCAGATGAGTGTGTATAAATAAATATGTTCATGTATGTGTAGCGTGACCTAAGTGTAAGTAGAAGTAGCAAGACGTACCTGTAATCTTGCATATTTATGAGACAGACAAAAGACACCAGCAATCCTACCATCATGTAAAACAATTACAGGCTTTCGTTTCACACTCACTTGGCAGGACGGTAGTACCCCCCTGGGTGGTTTCTGTCTACCAACCTACTACCGTAAAAGTATGATTTATTATTCAGACTGATTAAGTGATCTTCAAATTTGTGGAGTGATTGAATATAGATGGTGAAGATACAGGAAGGAAGTTAGTTACAGTAGAGGTATAATGGAGCAAGATGAGTAATTCATTTATTTATGGGAGTTTGAGGAAGACTGGAAGTAGTACTGGGACAGAGTTGAATGAGCTGGTTTTGTTTGACATATTATATTGCTGGTTCAGCTATTTTAGAAACAGGAAGTGTTTTTTAATAGCTCTGAATTGATTGGTAGACAGGGTCCCTTTTGATGATTCATTCATTGAATTCTAGATCTTGGTGCCTTTTACATTGGTGAAAAAATGGTCACTTGTAGGCAACAGCGGCATAAATGCATCAATGATATTTACATTTTATACAATTTATTGATGCCAAAATTGAAGAAAATTATTATATTCAGTTTTTATTGTTGTAAATGGCTAGCACTATGTACACTATTTTCTTAAGATATTAGACATGTTTCAAGGTGTTTTAGCACTTTAAACATGGGGACACACACACACACAGCCCAACATCGCTCCACTTAAAATATACAGTATAAATTAGAGCAAAAATTTGTTTTTCTATTTATTACTGCTTTGGCCTCTAACACTATAAACAAGAAATATCTATGATATTACAGTTGTCTCAAGGTGTAATACTCAAGGAAACATGATGGTGGTAAGTCATATTGTTTAACTATATTGGGTATCCTAGGGTAAATTTACATAGTGTGCTTATTTATATTTTATATTTATTAACACAACGACCATTTTCAACCAAGGCAGGGTGACCCAGAAAAGAAAAACTTTCATCATCTTTCACTCCATCACTGTCTTGCCAGAGCATGCTTACACTACAGTTATAAAACTGCAACATTAACACTCCTCCTTCGAGTGTGCTTATTGGCTGAATTCTACTGTTGGAATCATGAAATTGTAATAAATTTGGAATGAATAAGTCATCTTGGCAGTTGCACACCTTATTTGCTGGGAGGGAAGTTGGTAGTGGAACAATAGCTCCTGGTTTCATTATTTATGTGCTAGTTAAGTAATGTTACCTTATAATACATTGTGTGGACTTCCCAGGTTTTAGATTTTTTTTCGAAGGCATGAGAAGGTTGTAGGAGACCCAAACAGTTGAGCATACGAACATGCTCTCACACCCCTTATGACACCGAGATTGTATCCTAAAATATTATTATGTGATGATCCTCTGTTTCTTAAACTGTGCATATACCCAGTAGACCACTGGAGGCTTAACCACCATGAGAAAAAAAGTAGAATATGAAGAAAAAATAAAGGTTCATGTATTTATGAAGACACGTTTTCAGAAACGGCTTAACCGAGATATTTCAGTCAATTAAGATCTTTGTCATCGTACAAAGGATACAATTTACAAACACACATATATATACTGGTAGGAGAGGAAGAAGTGAGGAAGAGCAAAATTATTGGAGTATGATGAATTACAGGTGTTGAGCAAGAGGTGCTCTGGACTACTACATTAAAATGTTGTCTTGTGTCTGCTTGGTATGTGCATACTGAATGTGTCAATTTGCTGAGAGAGTTGAACATCACACATTTCTTTTAATAAGTGAGTTATAAAATGGCTCCTTGAACACATCCTTTATATCAGAGATGCATATGGAGTCCAGGTGGTCTTTAATTTCCTTTCCCACTTCACTGCTTTTTTCCTTAATTATGCTTAGTTGTTCCATCAATGACCTAATGACAAAATTCTTTCTTGGGAGACTTATTTCAGCACTATTCGGCATGATGCTTCATTTTAAGAGCATTATAGTCTATACATGATTTATTCATATCTTAATTATACTTGTGATGTCATAATTAAGCATGGGTATATAGTAAGCCAAATGTGCAAATCAGTGCAGCTCTTATAGAAACCAATTTTTGTACTCTGTATTTAATGTCTATGACTTAACATTGGTGCTCCAAAAATTGATGTGTATTCATGTTTTCTTTGCTTAGATTTTGCTTTAATTACAATTAAAGTTTATAAACTCTCCCAAAGACTGGTGACTAATGAGTGTTGAGTATCTTCATCCATCATAGCAAAGACAAAGATTTAATAATTCAAGACCATACATTCAGGTACTCTATACAAGTTGGGTAAATATGCCATTTTATTATTATTATTATTATTGTTACTATTAATATTATTATTTATTATTATTATTATTATTATTATTATTATTATTATTATTATTATTATTATTATTATTATTATTATTATGTAATGTCCTCAGTGGCAGCTGTTTTGGCAGAGGTAAATACCCACAAAAAGTCAGACAAGGGTAGGGGAAATCCAGTATAATCAGTTTAAATCCTTAAGTTTTGTAATCCATAATGAATGCATGTATATTTTATGATACTAAAACAAAAAATGCATGCTTTGTCTTCTTTCTGTGTAAGATTTACTTGGATTTCACATAAAAATTACATAGGGTATAAAGTACAGAAAACCCTGTAATACCCAACATGCTTGGCAGTCAGACAGCCTAAGTATTAATTTCAAATAATATGGTGTAACCTATTACAGGTATAGCACTCATTTTCGGAAGTAGCAATAATAATCCAAAGGTGCTGTAGCACTGAATAAAATTAATTCAGGAGCCAGTTTCTCAAAAATTATCCTTTTTGGGACAATCATTGAAAGCATTTTTCCAACATCCTGGCTCCTCAAGCACTGGATTTTATAGGGTTTGCTGCAAAATGATTAGAAAACATGAAGAAATGTTAATATGTTGATGTAGTTCCTAAACTCATGTAGGACCAGGACTCTACAAATGGCTGTGTTAATATTCAAAACTCTTGCACTTAGTCCATCATTCACATGTTTTAGTCTTTCATTAAAGTTCAGTTGTCACATTCACAATACTCTCTCTCTGTATTTTTTCTATAAATACTGTATTTCAGTAGAGTACTATGAGTGTTCCTACCTATTATTTTAGGTATTGTGGTTTAATATTTATTTATTTTTACATCGTGTATCATTATTGTCATTCATTCAGATATAATCACAAGTTCATCATATGTAGGTTGTTCATATCTCAGTATTGTTCTTTCACATCACTTTCTTCAAGAGAGTATTAAAACATGTGAAGCTACAGTCTTTGTACAGTATTTACTTTGTATCTCTTAAGTGGACGAACCCAGCTATGTTACAAATCAGTGTTAAGTAATATAGCTTAATTAAGTAGTTTTATACTGCTATGTTCATTTCAAAACATTTTTCTATTTGAATGGAAGTTTTATTACAGTATTACAATTTAGTTAATTTAAAATTGTGTAGTTTTTTGAGTTTTAGGTGTTGTGTGTAGAGGAGGTTAACTTAATACATTGGGTGTAGTAGTGATCACCTAGCACCAGGTATGTCTAGTATTTAGCAGAATCATTTTGATAATTACTGGGATAATGAAAATACCTTTAACTGTTATTACTCATCCAAGTAATGTAATCTCCCAGGCTGAAACTGTAGTAGTAATTGAATACTTTGTTCGTAACATTGCATAATTGTACAAAAATACAGTGTTAACATTTTTGATGATGCTTTGCCTACTCAACGTTGCTGAGCCAAAGATATATTGCAGTTTTAATTCTATGAGAAACCTGTTGCAATATTTGGTATCCTAAATAACAAAATAATTGAGCCACATATCTACCAAAAGTTTTCACGAATTTACTCTTCTAAGATGAAAATAAATTTATTTTGTGTCCAATTTCAAAATGAACTTAGCAGCATGGTTCTCTTAGTTTCATGATTGCTATCTTGTCGTCACAATTAGTCCCAAGCTGTTAGTGTCGTACAAGTGTTTTTTATGCATTTACCCATGAAAATAAAATTTATGGGAAAATATTTCATGTAGATTTTTCTTTTTTTGCTTAATAATATGCTTAGCATTTTTAGTGTCAAGATTTATATGTTTACTGCCTTTAAACACTGGTCTTTGCTATTTTTATATATTTTTACCTTTGTGTATAAGGAAAGCATAGTAGTGCAGTATTTTATTTTCTCTATGATCATTATGGAAAATATATGTACAGTTGTCTGCTCTACATCGCTGGGAGAATTAACTGGTAATCTGAGGTAATACCAAGTTATGAGAGTGTGCGCCAGCTGTAAGCAGAACAATTTAAACTAGATCATTATGAATAAAACTATCATGTACTATATTGTGAAGGTTCATGAATAGTTAAGATTTTTATTTGGTTTGTTGTACTAAACAGAGATGTAATTATTGCCCTCTGGTTTATGCACAAAGAATGAACCTTGGTATAAATCAGTGGGTAATTTTTTTGTGATGCAACATCACTATTTCTTCCTTCAGACATTCTCCCACTTATATAACAGATTAAAATGTTATATACTGTATACAATGACATTAATTTAAAATATACTGACTATCAAGTTATAAGCTAATTAATAATGTCTTTTATATAGTGAGCTTAACTGTGAAGCAAATGTTCAATTTCAATATTACTGCTTACCAGAGAGTCATTAGTTGCAGATAAGCAACTTGAGGCTGTGATTAATTGCTACCAAGTACAGTAGACACTCGATAATCTCAACCCTTATAAACTCAATCTCCAGTAAACCAAATACTTTTAGATATGAATATGACCACTTGCTTTTCCAAAGAATTAGTTTGGATAAGTGTCTGGTGTTCAGTTAATGTTTTTGTATTCATGGAAATAAATATATGAAAAATCTGATTATATTTCAATAAATAATAAACTTATTAATTGTTAAAAAACATTATTTGCCTGCCTAAATACAAGTGCTGCGCTGCGATAAATTGTGCTCTGAGGCAATCACATTGACAAATCTACCTTGGCAGTGAGCAGCTACCAACAACTCTCTCATTGTCAGAATCTGTTGTTTTCTTCCTTCACCACAAATAGAAACAGCCAGTTTTCATCTACACTTTAAGTTTTTTGTGGTGTGTAGTTCCCTTCTTTAATTATTTCCAGCAAACTAGAATGGCTCATACCTTGTGAGCCTGGAGATTCCTGGAGCTGCTGGCTCAGTAGTGCCAGCGGTGACTCTTGCTGCTCCCATATCAGCACTATGAAGTTTCCTTTATTTCTCCACTACTTAGGGATGCATTACATTTTATTGGCATGTATTTCAGAACATTTGCTTAAATAACAGTGAAATAGAAAATCATGAAGTAAATACACTGCAACTAGCAAGACAGGTTTCCTGGTCTCTTACACTTCTTGGATCATTTGATTCCTACTTTGAATTCAGTACATTAAAATATGTAGTATGTGTAATTTTTGGCAAATATTGGTCAAGATGTCACACGTGGTGTGATTTGGTGGGTAACTGAAATGTGAATGGCAATTGTCATCTGTATTTGCTGCTGCTGCTGCCCTCAAAATAAATATTGTTTTTTCCTTGCAAATTGATCAAGATATGTTCTTGAGGCTGGTGATGGGCTCTTTATCAAAGAAATTGGAACCACCTATTCTTTCCTTTGGATCAAACTTGATAATTACCTGCTATCCCCCAAATGCTATATGACCCCCTATTCATCACTCCAGATATAACAGTAATAATTATCTTAAAATTGTTGCTAGCAGCTACTGTAGCCTCTCCTTAGTTGCAAATAAAATATGAAAATGCTTTTGTTTCACAGGCCCAAAAAATGGACATAAAAATCTGTCTTTTGAATTTTTACTAATTGAAATACACATCTCACTACTTATTAGTTTTGATTATCGAGCGTCCACTGTAATATGTTTTAACACATCTGCATTAAGACCAAAGCATATTTGTATATTTACATCATGTTTCCTTGTCCTACATTCAATCCTGGTAAACAAATGCCAGAAATTTCATAAACTATCTCCTCACTCATAGTTGTTAGGGCAACAGTACCTAAAACATTTTTCATGATCTCTAATAGACTGACTTTCAAACCGCAAAAATGTAATGTCTTTGAACTTGGAAATGTGTAAAATCAATAGTGGCTGCCTCAGCAGATATAGTATATGGGAAATATAGAAAGGAAAGAATAAAATGCTGAATTTCCTAGAAATATCAAACTAAAGGATAATCTTAAGTACTGCACAAAGTTGTTACTTAAGAAAGAATCAACAAAGCAAGTAAGTAATGTTTTAACAGGTTAAAAATATTAAAATGTTAAGTACGTTCATAAATGGAAACACTTTTTATAAAAGATTTTTTCAAATGGTGGAATTTTGAAGGTATGGAAAGTGCTTAATTAACAGTGCAGTAGAACATGCTTCTGGTAAAACTGAACTACCATCTTATATATTTATTGTTCCTCATAATTTTAATTTTCAAATTTAATTTCAACCCTGGGTGATTTATCCGGAACCAAATTATAGAGTAACTAGTCAAGTTGACATTTATTATTGCATTACTCTCAGGTGTATGCATTTGTCATATCCTCATAATACCTATTATACTATTGAATAAGTATAAAAATCAAAGCCCTGTAAAGAAAACATACTTGTAGGTGGGCTGAAGTTTTCTTGGGTCAGAAACATGTACAAAATGTATTAAATGTAACATTGAGTTACTTGATGCCAGAACTAAAATTCTGCCAATGTCTATGTAACTACTAGATGACTGAAGTCATTTTGGCAAATATTGGCCTTGCCATATACTACTGTACCACTGAACTATTCACAAAAAGTCCTTCAATTCTCTTTTGTCCTATTCGATTCTTATGTTTTAGTTTTTGCAATACTTAGCGATTGTCTGCATTGCTTGGTTGAAATAACTGTCTCAGAGGCAACAGCTTGTAATGTATTAGCTGTTGATAGCTGCTAGCAGGCTCTGGTCAGTTCTGTCTGCCACCTGCACTCGTTGCCCTTCACCACACTTGTTGACAATGCATTGCACTAAGCATCTGACTTTTTTTTTTAAGGAATTTTAACACTGATCTCTGGTTTATTACTTTGATACATCTTCTCTGTAGTAATTCATGTATGATGGTGATAAGCAAGGTGTATGTGTAAATGGTGTGAAGAGAGCATTATGCTCTCATACAAAAGGTTAAAAGTGCTAAAAAAGTGTCAGACTAATTCACTGATAATTCAGCAGAAGGTGGAATTGCTAATGATATTTTAGTGTGAAATATTTACCATCCTAGGAAAGATTACAATGTTTGAAGACTAACTTTGTATAATTTCTTAAGTATTATTGAGAAACTCTTTGCAGTTTTGCTCTCAGATTTAAAAATTTATAATGGCCTGGGAGCCAAGATGCTGATGCTGTTTTGTATGAATGGTTTCATGTGATGAGTAGTGAAGTGTAACTCTTTCTGTAATTATTTTGATATACCAAGTCAGATGTTTTCAAAGTGATCTAAAGGTAGAAAGTCATGGGAAGCAAACAAATCTTGGCCTTATTGAAATATGCTGCAGTGTTTGAGCTCCATCTATTGGACCTGATAGATCAACCTTAAACTTTAGCTATGTTTGAGAGGGTTGTCTTCCAGTTCCTCTCCCTTTTGTGAGTGTTGCAGTACGTGGCCCTTTTGAGTGTTGAACTCTGGCTCCTGGGTCCTACTCATCTATCTGTATCTGATGGTGTTTGCCTCCAGTTCATGCCCACACCTCAATGACTCATTCCCTCAACTCTGTAACTATTTCCCAGACCCTTTGAATTGTTTCCCCACCCTTATAACTCATTCCTAGAAATCTATAAATCATTCCCACAACTCTATTACTCCCATTTCCCTGCAACTCACTCTTACAATTTTCACACACCTACAACTTGTCCCCCATACTCCTACAACTTGTTCCCCACACCCCTACCACTCCCACATCTCTATAACTCCTTCTTGCTTTCACACCTTTGTTGCATCTCTCTATTTTCCACAACTCTAAGGCACACCCATAATCATCTGCATCATTACTGAACTCATAAAACCATATCTTCAGTTGATGGACACACTCATACTTCTCTTAAGGAAAGAAGAGGTGCCAGAGAAACATTTCATTCTTTTGCTGTTTTTCATGAGATCTGCCCTGACTTTTCTCATAAAATGTGGTATAACTGTAGGAAGAGTATATCGGGGCAAGAAATATGTCTATATTACAGTAGTGACCAAAACACATCTAGCTGATGTTACGTTTAAACATAGATGTAAGAGGAACGGATAAAAATGATAGTGAATTAGTTGATAAAAATACCATTAATCAACAGTGTTGATTTAGTTTTATTGATCCTTATCATTTCTGGAGAAGATATATTGTTTTTTCATCAAGAAGCTAATCCTGAAGGCAGGAATTATATAGGAATTGTTGAACAAACTGGCATAACTGTTTATAACAGTCCACTCTGCTATAAATATTTAAATCATTATCAGTACATATAGTGAATAATGAAGCATCAGAATTAGAAGATCTTCCTGCCAGTGTATCAGATAATGAACTTAATGGTTACTCATCTCACTAAAATTTTCATTCATGCCAGTTAGTTCCTTCACCTTCAACATATTTTATATCACACACAAATACAGTATTGCAAGAAGAATACTACCAGCATTGGTGAGTAGTTCTTGTGTGTGTGTGTGTACTCATCTATATGTGGTTGCAGGGGTCGAGTTGCAGCTCTTAGTCCTGCCTCTTTGCTGGTCTCTACTATGTCTTTCCCTGTTCTAATAGCTTTGTTGTATCTTTTCTTGAAGTTATGTATGGATCCTGCTTTCACTACATCACTCTCTCAGAGTGTTCCTGACAACTCTAATGCTGAAGAAATACTTCCTAACATCCCCTTGACTCATCTGAGTTTTCAACTTCCAGTTGTGGCCCCCTTGTTCCTATGTCCCATCTCTGAAACATACCATATTTTATACATCATTATCACGTTTTCCCTATCCTTCCTGTCCTCCAATGTCTTCAGGTTGAGTTCCCTTAAGCTCCTCCTAGGACAGGACATAACCCCTTAGCTCTGGGATTTGTCATGTTGCAAACCTATGCACTTAATCTACTTTCTTGATGTGCTTGACCAGGTGTGGTTTCCATACAGGTGCTGCATACCCCAATATGGGCCTGAAACACTACTCTAAGGTTTGCCAGGTGCCCATCTGCTGCAACAGTTATTTGGTTGATGTGCACCTCAGAATGTGCTCAGTATGATACTCACCCCAAGATCTTTTTTCTTGAGTGAGGTTTGCAGCCTTTGACCCCACTCGGTGGGGTTAAACTCTATGAGCTATTTTTGGACTAGGTTTGTAGTCTTTCCTGATCCTCATTTTCTTGTATTCTCCTCCTAAGTTTCACATTGTCTATGAACAGGTACAACTTTGACTCTGTTCCTCCTGTCATGTCATTTACATATACAAGACACAGCATTGGGCCCTAGAACTGCCACCACTTGTTTGGTTCGACGTGGGAGAAGAGTGAAGGTAGCAATAACACCAGCAGTTGAGACTGTTATATTGGAGAATACAGACAGATCCTGGTCTTTATCACACGTCTGCCCCTGGGTCTGGTCAGAATCTAACTGAAGGCTATGACCTAGCCTTCCACGGTTCAAATGGTAAGTCACGTAACATTAGCGTGATGTACAGAAGGATGCTGCATATAAAGTACGGCCTCTCCTCACTTAACAGGGTTCCATTCCGAAGAGTAGATCGGTAAGCGAATTGATCATTAATTGAGGAGCATACTATACTGGTAGTGGGTTTGTGTCAACCATCTTTAGATATTTTTTTAATGTCACCTTTGCACCATTTATAACATTTCTAGTATATATTTTTAAATATTTATGAAGTAGTGTACTGTATACTGCAATAAACAGAATAGAGGAAATCAGAGCTGGTCGTAAGTCCAAGCAGTCGGTAAATAAGTATGTCACTAAGTGAAGAGAGGCTGTATTGGTACGTAATATATATACTACACAAGTATTGAACCACTGACAGCTCAGTGATGCTAATGTATGGTGTCCACGACATACAGCTAAATAACTAATACAGCCTCTCCTTTCACTTGCAAGAAAGTGTTGGTCCTGTAATTGCCAAAATTCTAGCACCTTCAGATCTGATGGAAGAAAGCTGGTAGGCCAACATGTAAGAGAATGGGTCTGTGTGCTCAGTGTGCATAGTATAAAAGAAATCCAACCGTGTTTTTGATTTAAGACACCGACTTTGCGGTGTATTTTCCTATGGTATTTATGGTTGTATTCTCGTTTTCTTGGTCTCATTTGATAGAATGGAAGATGTGTTACAGAAATAGAGATGATTTTGAATGGTTTTCAGACCGAAAGTACATTGAAATTGAGCTCAAAGTAGCAGAAATGTTCAATTTTTGCCAATGTTCAATACATGTCAACTGGTGAGTCTAATATGCTTACACAAATGTGCTGATATAATTTATATCATTTTTTACAATAATGTAGCAGTCTGCATAACAGTAAATCTTATATTTTTTGTGTGAATAAAAATTCAAAATGGAAGGCAAGCGTAATATAAGAGGAGCCTGGAGACGTGACTAATGAGCAGAGAAAATGTTATTTTAGTGCTAGGAATGTCTGCATTGTTTATTCTGACCCCTATTTTGAAATTGCCCTTGAATTGTGTATGAAATTGGCCAAATTACCAATTTCTGATCACTTTATTGGGTAGTTGAAATCAGTAAATGGGCAGTTTATTGTAGTCAGTCGATAGAACAAATGAAGTTCTAGCGAAATAGCTCTGAGTTTGGTCGACTGGAACAATAGAATTGACCAAAAATAGGGCTCAAAGTGAGCAAAATCAGCAATGCATAAATATCGCCAAGACCGCTAACTTCACAAGAGCGTAATTCCATAAGTTTACCATCAAATTAAGTTGTTTTTTTTTCGGTGTCATTAACATCAGGAAAAGATTCTCTATCATTTCATGAGAAAAAATTATTATCTTTTTCTTTTTAAATTCTTCGACACTGAGAGCAAGTTTGTGAGCAGGGGTCTTGACAGTGAAAGGGGTTAACAACGGAGTTCTGCTCCTAAGACCACATCGGTAAACGAATTCACCGCTAAGCAAGGAGCATACTGTAATGGTAGTGGGTTTGTATCAGCCATCTTTGATATTGTTTTAACATCACTTTTGCACCATTTAAAACATTTTCAGTATTTAAATGTTTATACAGTAGTGTACTTTATATTGTAGTAAACAGAGGAAATCAGCTCTAATATACATAATTTAGGTATGCAAACTGATCAGAGAGCCCATCATAAGTCCGAGTCGTTGGTAAATGAGTACGTCGTTAAGTGAGGAGAGGCTGTATATAATTAGGCAGCAGTCTTGTAGAGGCTGGCTTAACCTGGCTTAGCTTATCTTCATGAAAACCTGGGTCTACCCCTCTTAGGCTTGCATGTAAAAGCACTTGCACTTTATAAACAGCAAGAGTCAGGAAAACGGTGATGGATGTAGCGAGGCAGTGAGGGAGAATTCCGGCTTGGCGGTCTTCCCTAGGGCAACGCCTGACACACACTGACCTCACATAAGTTCATCACAATAATCACTCTTCATCGATGTAATCCAAATGTTTACATAACTAACATTGCCACCATTGGGAGAAGAGTGACAGTAGCAATGATACCAGTGGTTGAGACCGTTATACTTAAAAGAACAAAGACGAAGCCTGGCCTTTATCACACGTCTGCCCTAGGGTCTGGTTGGAATCGGAGGGATGCTTCCTGGGCTGATTGCCTGGTGGGCCTTTCAAGTGTATTCACATGATACTAGCATGATGTACAGAGGGATGGTGCATATAAGGTATTGGCACATAAAATATATACTACACAAGTATTGCATCACTGACACCCTACCTGACACATGCACCCACTCTGACACCTTGTAATGTACCATCACTGCAATGGATTAGGGAATACCTGTCAGGTATTCCCTGATCAATTGAAGCACTTTTCCTGCTATTTTTGCCTGCTCCTTTAGCTTTTGTACCACTTGTATGGTACTGTGTCAAAAACCTTCTTACAGTCCAAGAAAATGCAATATACCCCTCTATTTCCTGTCTTCTTACCTTGTCGTATAACTCCAGTAGGTTAGTAACACACGAGTTTCCTTCCCTAACACTACACTGGTTGTCATGTATGAGCTTGCTCCTTTCTAGCATAAAGATATTGTTTTTTGCTGGGTCCCTGGTCATGTTGATGTACAGGGCAATGAACAGGCAGACACTGCTGCGTGGTCAGCAGTACATGACCTACCAATTTCATATAGAGGTGTTCCATTTCCGGACTATTTTGCTGTAATAGCTACCCATGTTCACACCCTTTGGCAACAACGTTGGTCAACTCTACTCGGTAACAAACTTCATTCTATTAAACCGAGCATAGGTTACCGGCCGTCTTCTTGTCATCAGTGCTGAGGTTGGGAGACTACTCTCTCCCGCCTTTGCATTGACCACACTCATCTTACTCATGGGTATCTCATGGAGAGGCACCCTGTTCCTCTCTGTGAGCAGTGTTGAGTTCCAGTATCGATTAGCCACATTCTGTTAGACTGCCCTCTATCAACGAGCACGCAGAATTTACCTCCAACATCGTCTCCGCTCTAGTACTCTCTCTTTACCTTCCCTTCTTGCAGATGGACCCTCCTCTAATCCTGACTCTCTCATTGACTTCTTGACGATGACTGATTTACTCCACAAACTCTGATGATACCTTTCGCACTCCACTCAGCCCTTCCTACCTCAATCTCTTGCTGCCCTCTACCCTTTCACCATCCACTGCCCCGCTGTTCTCCGTAACCTATTACTCGTCCATCTCCCTTTTGCCACCTGATGCCCTCGCTTCCTTCCTGCCCTGCAGCGCTGTATAGCCCTTGTGGTTTAGCGCTTCTTTTTTATTATAATAATAATAATCTAGGTGCTCCACCACTCTTCTCATGTTAACCTTCTCCATGAGTTTACATACTATACATGTCAGTGACAGTGGTATGTAGTTTAATGCTGTTTGTCTCCTTTCTTATAAATTGGGAACACATTCTCTATCTTCCACACCTCTGGTATTTGTCTTGTTTTGTTAGATTTGTTGAAGATTGTTGTTAGTGGCAAGGCCCATGTTAGTGTCAGGACCCATGGAGAGAGATTATCTGAGCCCACCATCTTCGAAGTATCTAATTCACATAACAGTTTCTTCACCTCCTCCTTGGTTGTGTGCAGTATGTCTAGCACTTGCTTGTGTACCCTTTTGCCTTGATTTGCTGGAAGCCTTTCTCTGAGAATACCTCCCCCAGTCCCATGCTGAGCTCTTCACATGCTTCCTGGTTGCTCTCTGTGAGCTTCCCTCCTTCCTTCCTCCTTGTCACTGACTGTTTATTTTCCTCATGATGTGGCTATATAGCATCTTAAGACAGATTTGGCTTTCAATGCTGTGTCATTCTCAAATTGCTGCTGGGCCTCCCTCCTTATCTGTGCATATTGATTTCAGTTTTTTTGGCTCAACTCCTTGTTTTTAAGTCCTTTGCCTTCTGTACTTTTTCCATGCTCTGCACACTTGTCTTTGGCCTCTCTAAAACTCTGGGTAAAATATGAACTCATTCAGGTCTTCCCATGTTTCTGTTGCCCCTGGGTAATAACTTCTCTGCTTCCCTGCACTTTGTGGCTACATGTTCCATCATTTCATTTATTGTCTTTCCCTCTAGCTCTGTTCCCCACTGTACCTCTTACAGGAATTGCTTCAAGCCTGTGCAGTCCCCTCTTTTGAAGTTTTGCCTCTCCCCTCCTGTGCTGTTTCACTCTCCACTGTTAACTCTACAAGGCATTCAGATCTCAGAACCATGTGACCACTAGTGCCGAGGCACCTATCATGTGTAATATCCCCTATGTTGAAATGCTCGAAGTTAATGCGAGGCCCAGCCTCACTGGTTCATCCTCTACTCTCTGGTTGTATCCCTAACATATTGATGCATGAAGTTTTCCAGTACCACTTCCATGGTCTTTGCCCATGGGTCATGGGGGTGGGAGGGAATGGTGTGGGTTGGGGGTATGGAAGCGAGTGGGATTTTGTGAGAGGCTGCTGTGAGGATAATATTTGTACTAGGGGGAAAGAGGGGACCATGGGTGTGGAGTGTGGTTTGTTTTGGGTTATTGTATTTAATAGGGAGGGGAGGTAGGGGTTAAGGGGGTTTTGTGGGTGGTTGTGTTTGGTGGTGGTCCTAAGGTTGAGCTTCCATACCCTGTCTCTCCTTTCTGTATCTGGCATTTTGTACCCTCTCACTTAGCTGCTGCTCTTCCTTTCTTGTTCTGTCATGGTCAAGATACATATGACAGTATTCTTCTTAGTTCCTTAACTGTTTTGTACTATTTTTGTTGTGAATGTCAGTTTGCCTGGGCAATTTTTTTCCCTTGATTACCTCCCAAGTCTCTAAAAATTTGTCACCTGCCACATGTCCTCCTCTCTTGTTATTGTGATGATATTTTTAATCTGTTTTCTCCACATGTCATCTTTTATCACAAGTCCTCCCTTCAGCCTCCTGAAGTCCATAAATAATTAGTATCCTCTCCCTCTCCTCTTCCCATTTCCTTTCCCTTTGTATCTCTGTATCCAATTTTACTGTCTCCTGGACCTCCCAGTGGCTTGGTAGCACTTCCACAAAGGACTTCTTAGCTTCTTTCCCTGTCATTCCCCTTGCTGGCCAATGATGTTCCTGTTCCTTAGCTTCCTTGCCCCCCCCTCCCTTCATTTCCCTTGCTGGCCATTGATATTCCTGTTCCTATCACTTTGCCCCTTTAAGTTCTCAGCTCTTTCCATTCCTCATCTAGGCTCTGTACCTTTGCCTCAGCAACTGCAGTTTGCATCTCCCATATCTTGCTCTCTGCAGACACTCTCTTCTCCACTGCTTTGCAAAACTCGTTAAACCTTTTTTTCCCTCCACTCTTTCTGTCATGCTCTTGAGCTCTGCTGCCCACACTTCCTTTTAAGACCAATCCCATTTTTTATCCTGGTTATGATATGCTAGTTTCCATAGGTTACAAATTGCATGTAAGGGTGGGTGTTTTTTTTTTTATTTGGTGTGTGTGTGTGTGTGTGCATGTGCGCATATGCATGCACATATGTACATGTATGTGTACTCACTTATTTGTGGTTGCAGGGGTTGATTCACAGCTCTTGGCCCTTGCTCTTTGCTGGTTGCTGTTAGGTCCACTCTCTCCCTGCTGTGTGTGTGGGTTTGTGTGTGCATGTATGTGTGCAGGTGTACTCACTTGTATGTGGTTGCAGAAGTCGATTTACAGCTTACAGCTCCTGACCCCACCATGTACTCACCTAATTGTGGCTACAGTGGTTGAGTTATAGCTCCTGGCCCTACCTCTTCACTGGTTGCTTCTTTGTCACTCTTTCCCTGCTCCATAAGTTTTATCATACCTCATCTTAAGGTTATGTATGGATCCTGCCTTACAGCATCACTTTCCAGACTGTTCCACTTCCTAACAACTCTATGACTGATGAAATACATATTAACATCCCTGTGACTCGTCTAAGTCTTCAACTTCAAATTCTAACTCCTTGTTGCTGTGTTCCATCTCTGGAACATTCTGTCTGTCCACCTTGTCGATTCCTCTCAGTATTTTATGTCATTATCATGTACCCCCCTATCCTTCCTGTCCTCCAGTGTTGTCAGGTTAATTTCCCATAACCTCTCCTTGTAGGACATACCCCTTAGCTCAGGGACTAGTCTCGTTGCAAACCTTTGCACTTTCTCTAATTTCCTGATGTGCTTGGCCAGATGTGGATTCCAAACTGGTGCTGCATGCTCCAGTATGGGCCTGATGTACACGGTGTACAGAGCTCTGAATGATTCCTTACTGAGATGTCGGAATGCTAATTTTAGGTTTGTTAGGCATCCATATTCTCCAGCAGTTATTTGGTTGATGTGCACCTCAGGAGATGTGCTCAGTATTATACTGACCCCAAGATCCATTTCCTTGATTGAGGTTTGTAGTCTTTGGCCCCTAGACTGTGCTCTGTGGTCTTCCTTTCCTTTCCCTAATCTTTGTAAATTTACACTAGGTGAGGTTGAACTCCAGGAACCAGTTGCTGGACCTGGCCTTCAGCCTGTCCAGATCCCTTTGTAGTCCTGCCTGGTCCTCCTCCGACTTAATTCTTCTCATTAACTTCACATCGTCTGCAAACAGGGACACTTCTGAATCTATTCCTTCCATTATGTCATATACCAGAAACAGCACTGGTCCTAGGACTGACCCCTGTGGAATCTGGAATCCCACTTATCACAGGTGCCCAGTCTGACACCTCATCATGTACCATGACTTACTGATGCCTTCCCGTCAGATATTCTCTGAGTCATTGCAGTGCCTTTCCTTGTATACCAGCCTGGTCCTCCAGCTTTTGCACCAATCTCTTGTGTGGGACTGTTTCAAAAGCCTTCTTACTGCTGTCACTTTGTCATAGAACTCCAGTTGGTTTGTGACACGGGATTTCCCATCCCTGAATCCACGTTGGTTGTTATTGATGACCTCATTCCTTTCTAGGTGCCCCACCACTCTTTGGATAATCTCCATGACTTTGCATACTATGCATGTCAGTGACACTGGTCTGTAGTTTAATGCTGTACTCACCTATTTGTGGTTGCAGGGTTCAAGTCATAGCTCCTGGCCCCACCTCTTTACTGATCAGTACTAGGTCCTCTCTCCCTGCTCCATGAGCTTTATCAAACCTCGTCTTAAAACTATGTATGGTTCTTTCCAGCCTCCACTATGTCACTTGCCGGACTATTCCACTTCCTGACAACTCTATGACTAAAGAAATACTTCCTAACATCCCTTTGACTCATCTGAGTCTTCAACTTCCAATTGTGACCCCTTGTTTCTGTGTCCCATCTATGGAACATCCTGTCTTTGTCCACCTTGTCAATTCCTCACAGTATTTTATATGTCATTATCATGTCTTCCCTAACCCTCCTGTCCTCCATGTCATCAGGCTGATTTCCCTTAACCATTCTTTGTAGGACAATCCCTTTAGCTCTGGGACTAGTCTTGTTGCAAACCTTTGCACTTTCTCTAATTTCTTGTCATGCTTGTGTTCCAAACTGGTGCTGCATACTCATGCAGAAAATTCCTCATGCCTTTGTAGTCTCTTCTTTTGTAGTTTGGCTTCATTCATCCTTCCCTTCCTGCTTCCTTCTCCACTTGTAAGTCTACTATGTATTCAAAGCTCAGAACCACATGATCACTAGCCCCCTAGGGGCCTTTCATATATGATGTCCGCAATACCTGCACTACTCAAGGTGAACACTTGGTCTAGTCTTGTTGGTTCTTCATCTCCTCTTTTTCTGGTAGTGTCCCTTATGTGGTGATGCATAAGGTTTTCCATTACCACCTTCATCATCTTAGCCCTCCATGTTTCTGGGCCCCCATGTGGCTCCAGGTTTTCCCAGTCAATTTCTTTGTGATTGAAGTCACCCACAACCAGTAGGTTTGCCCTGCCCACATAGGCCCTTCTGGCCACTTCAACCAGTGTGTCAACCATCACTCTGTTACTCTCATCATTTTCTTGCCTTGGCCTCCTGCTATTCTGTGGTGGGTTATGCATCACTGTGTGTGTGTATGTGGGCATTTGTGTTAGTGATTGTATGTGTGTGTTTGTGAATGGGCTTGAGTGAGTGCTGTGTGTGTTTGTGTGCATGTTACTGTGTGCATTGTTAGTTTGTGTAACAGTACATGTGTGTTATGTGTGTACTCACCAATGTGTGTGTATGTGTGTGTGTGTATTACCTATGATTGCTGGGGCCAAGTCACAGCTCCTGGTCCATGTGTACATGTGTGCACAGGTCAAGGAACTCAGCACACTTCTTATAGAATTGATCCTATGAAGTATGTGTCTGCTTGTACATGCACATTCTTGCATGCATGTATACTCAGTGTCTAGTTTACTGGTGCAGTTCTGCACTGTATGTAATATTTTTTTAAGTAATTATTGGACTGATAAAAGTTAAAACTGACCTAATTTATTAAACAAAGAAATTTACTGTATATTGTATGTAGTCTTGAGTTAATGTCTTGCAAACTATGCCAACTATTAGTAACCTAAAATCAAAAGTTTTATGAGCAGTTTTTGTTGTGACTAAAACTCAAGTGCTGTATGGGAAGTTTATGGCATTACAATAATTACAGTACAACCCCTGTATCTGCAAATTTGGTTTCCACTCTCAGTTATCTGCTGTTTACCACGGCCTGAAAATAACTCGTAATTTTGTTTAATAATGTTCACAAAGCACAGAAGTAGTGATAGTGGCAATTGTTCAAAGTCTCAGAGAAGCCATGAAGAGCTTCCCATCAGTGAAAAAGTGATAATTCTCGACTTATTGTGCATAATTTATCAATTAAACTTAATCATAGGCATGTATGTAAACGAAAAATGACTTAAACGTATATAGGGTTCACTACTCTCCACGGTTTCGGGTATCCCCCGCAGGTCTTGGAACATATCCCTCATGGATACAGGGGACTACTGTATACTCTTTTCATTAAAAGGTAGCAATGCTGTTTTTATTAAAATGAAAGCAGTATGTAATTATGAAATACTATAATGTACATCTTTCTACACAATAGTTTTGTCTTAATTTCTCGTATGTAATTTAGTGTCTAAAATTGCTTTTGTTCTTAATTTGATGGAAGTGATGCCAACAAATATTGCTATACATTAGCTTTGTAATGAACTGGTAATGTTTACTGGTACAATAGCAATTATGAGAATACTGTAATATTAATAAATAATTTATGATATGCCAAGCAACACAGACTATCTGGTAATGATATGCCAAGCATTGTAAACTATCTGGTTGTGACAATCCAAAAAACCGTCCTCTCTCTTCCTCCTTTGCTGAGTATTAGTGTTGTGGCCTCAGATATAAGCTTTACTTTGGTATTTTTTCTTGTAGAGGTAGAATTAGTAGAGCCAAGGGCATTATTTCACCCTGTCAGGTTTACATATTGTAGCTTTATTCTTGAGTGGTCTTGCTGCCTCAGTGTCTCCATAATAGTAGCACTAATTTGGTTTTCAAGTGATTTTTTTTTTTCTATGGTGATCTTTAAGCTTTTATTTCTACAGCAAACACGAAATTACCGGTACAGTATTTATTAGTGGGAGACCACATAAATCTGTACGAATACATATTACTAAAAAGAATCACATTTTTTGTTTTTTATTCACTAATGTTCTCTATACACTTTTTATATTATTGTTAGGTAGTGCTAAAAACATGTGAAAATACACAGATTGGGTAGCTACTGTTAGTACAATAACTGTTAGAATGGTTTGCATCTCCTTGTGTGTCCACACACACAGCAGTTGTAGTGTTTATATGTAATGACACAAGTAAATACATGTTTCCTTTGCTTATTATAACTACCAATACATATATGACACTCAACATAGTATTTTTATAATTTTAAGTGCAGCATCGCTTGCATAAGCTAAATCATAAATGTTTCAAATAAACCTAGCTCATGTTTGCATTAATAATTTTCTTGTGAAATTTCTTGCTTTTATTATGATAGTTTCTTTTTTACTACATCGTACAAAGTTTTGTGTAGCACCACAAACTAAGTTATCAGAATGTGTAAAGTTTTGCTGTAGTAGTATAGAGCTTTTATAATAATGGACACTGATATAGCTTATCAAGAAACAAATGAGAATGTACTCTTGACTGAAGTCTTCGATGCTTTGTAATGTTATTCAGGAATAATTATTTTCCTAATTATATCAATGTCTTTTCATTCAATTTTGAGAAAGTTTAGAATGTTATTTGATTTACAAAGTATCATTCAGCAGACATTATTTAATGTAATGTATTGTTATAAGGTAAGAATATATTAGGACAGTTTTTGTTCATGACATTATTAATCATGCAAGAACAGTCTTAAATTTATTAATATTTCTTTACATACATATTAGAGTTGGACTGTAACAAATTTGATAAAACATTGAAAATAAGGACATGCAGTAAAGTCTAATATTGTGTGGTCAAGTTACATACATGTACATTCAGTAATTTGAAAATTAAAATTATTTAGTACATACGTATAGTATTTACAACAAAAGTACCATCAGAAAGGATGGCCTGTTTTTAATGTTAATGAGGAGTAGCGGCTCACACGTATACCTATTGAAATTTCTCCGATGCTCATGCAGGAATGTTCCGTCTGGTTAAATGCAACTAAATTATTATATTTAGAGATGTAATTACATCGATTAAATGTAGTTTTAAGTATTCGTACTTTGTTTAAGTAATCTTGCCCAGAAAACAAAATTTAGTGAAAGTTTTGTACTAGGCTCAGTTCATTAACACATCTTGATGAATTTGATGCTTAACAATATTTAAATTATTAATAAAAGAATGTGAATTCCAGTTTCATTGTCATCCCTAAAATTGATAAGTCAGGGTGGAGTGGTAGTGTACCTGCATGATGGTACCCTTGATCATGCTGGTGAAGCCAAGTGACACATTATGGTTCCACCTGGACACTATTCTTAATTAACCTCTACTTTGTTAATTACCTACATGAGTGCCTCATTTATAGCAGTCAGCTTAAAATAATTTTTATGTACATTTTGGATGCATTTAATGTCACTATAGTAATCTTCTGATTATGTAGTGTGTAATGGATATACATTGAGGCTTTTGTTTAGTTATTGTGCTTAAGTCAGAATTATTTATTTTTTATTTGAAACTGAACAGTTGTTTAATATGTAAAATGTTGTTTTAAATCCAAAAATGCTTCACTGCCATATTAGAGCATTTATTTTCACTTGCTTTTATGTATATACTGCAGTATTGTACTTTTTGGGGAATGTAAATAATTTAATGGTAGGCCACCAGGAAAGCCAGGTCAAAAGTTTAAGGCAAAGCATTATATGCAACCTTTTACCATTGAAGGTCAGAGGATGAGGTAGTATTAAAATTAGACTTAAAAAATAAGTGATATTGACAGCTGTTTGAACACATTTCTTGTCTCTTCATAATTTAGCTGCACACAGCATGAATTAGACCATCCAGTATGAGGGTCTTCTTGTTCCATTTCTCTTCTGTATAATGGTTAAGGAAATTATCAGTGAAGTTAACAGTTAATTCCTGGGTGACTGCAATTTGGTAGGGAGACCATTTTAATGACTCCAGTTATTGAAGTCACAAAGAGAGAGTGGGATAACTCTTGACCATTTTATTATGGAATAATCTTGTCTAACTATCACTACTATGAAATCTCTTTTATCAAATGACTCAACCACTGCCCCCAGTGACAGTATCTTGCTTTGAGCATCTTTTGGTTCAATACCAGTGCATAAATCCTTGAGGACAAACTGAATGCTCTTAAGAAAATAGAACAGAAACTAAGTACCTTGTACCCTTCATAAAGTACCTGACCTTGCACAGGATTGCTGTTTCCTGAGGTGCATATCCTCCTCTAATAGCTCAAGTGAATATGATGAAATTAATCAAGCTACACATAAGAAAGGGAAGAAATAAGTGTTCTCAGGACAACACAATACTAAATTTCCTGCATTCTTATCCCCTTATATTACATCTATTGAATTAGTGGCGGAGATTCTCCCAGAGAATTTATCCGATCATACCTGCATTTCCTAACTCCTAAGTACTGTAAGCAGTCTCGCTAAGATAGTCACATATAGTAGTAGTGGAAAATATTGCTTTTCCAGTGCTTAAGAAGTTTTTTTTAGGATGGCTATAGTTAGTTGCATTGCTGTGACAGCTTATAATGCCAGGGATTTAAAATTGTCCCTATGTCCTCCTTGTGCACTCGCTTCAAGTCTCATGCAATTCAAATTGACATAGACCCTTTCTCCTTGCTTTCTTTGCTCTTGCTAAATATACTTGTATCTATGGCAGTGCATTGTCAGACCAATACAGCCTCCATGATCTCATCTGCTGTTGATTGACAAGAAAGACTGCAAGTGCACCTACAATGGCTGACACCTTTTTGACACTGTGGATCAGGTGGTAGTGATTCCACCAGCTTCATTTAGTCCCAAAAGATCAGAAAATATGGGCCTTACACAGCTCTGATATTTCATTCCTATAAGTTTTAAGACCCTTTGTTCAAAGCATAAATTCAGTCTCACATTCACAAAATAGTTGAGAAATACATATTTTTATGGAAACCAAGAGATCCAGAGTAGGCAGTTTCTTGTTGGAGCTCTTCACTGTTGTGATCAAAAGAGGTATGCCTGCTACATATTAGTCAGATGCCCTACCTCTGAGAATCACAATGAAATTTATATGTACTATACATATACAAAATAATTCATAATGCATGTGCATTGATTTTTGAAAGAGGTAAACTTGTGAATACTGAATTACAATTTGGATAGCCTTCTCCTGAATTAGAATTTGCGAATATTTTGCTCTTATTCACATAATTTCAGAAATCTTTCAACATTTAAAGTTTCAGAAGTCATTTTCTCTTATATGGAAAAATGTAAATTAATGCAATTAACAATCTGAATTTTCCAGAAGTGAGCTTTAGTTCTTGAGCCCAACATCTGCTTCTTTACTTTCAACTAACTGATGTGAAATAGCTTTGTCTTATTTATTTTGAAGCTTGATATAGTATTCAGTTTGCTTCCACTGTGTCGGGAAGCACACTGAGCAATTTATTCTGCTTTTCTTGAAAAATTATCTGATATTCTTGTAGCTTATTTGTGTGCGTAATTACTACCTTTCCAACTTGTTCTTGTTTCATCCTTGGTAGAGATCCCCTCCTTTACCAGGGATGAAATAGGAAGAAGATAGCATGGTTGAAAACTGTACTTTCCAAGGAACTATGCACAGTGGTTTTCACCAGTTTGTATTTTCAGAGCTCGGTGTTGGCTCCTGGTCCTGCCTCTTGAGTTTTGTTGACTTGTGTTACAGGCTCCTGATCTCTTGAACCCTATCATTCCTACTCTCTATAACAATGTATTTAGCTTACCTCCGTTACTTTCACAATCAGTTCATAGCACTTCATCGTTACCCTGACTTCGAAAGTACAGTACTTCTAACATTCACCTGCATATTTAGCTTCCATCTGTGTCAACTTGATTCTACTCCTCACATATCAAACATTGTCCTTATCTACCCTACCAATTCATCTAAGTATCTTGTATGTTGTAAATGTGTCTTCTTTTCTTGTCCTTCCATGTAAAATACACCCTTCATCTTGAGGGCTAGTTTGATTGCAAACTTTTAGACTTAACAATTCCTTAACACCCTTTATTAGATGGGAGGCCCCATGCTGGTGCTTTATACAATAGTCCAAAATATGCCTGACACATCTTGTGGGCAGAATGCCAAAGGATTCTTTACTAAGGCTCATTAAGGCACTTCGAAAATTTGCATAAGCCTTGCATGATGCTGAAATCTTATGGATGATGTGTTCCTCTGGCAATATGTATGGTATGAGGACTGTTGTTGGTTCCTTTTATTGATTTCTGTATTCTTTTCTCTTAACATATCCTCCATCTCTGGTCTCTCCTCTCCTTCATGACTTTGCACTTGTTTAGATTGAACTCCATCCACTTGACCATCACTGCAACCCAAGTCTCCCTGAACACTGTCTATAATTTACCTGTAAACAACCTGGGCAGGCTTTCTTCTTGATTATCTGTTAAACCAAGCTGTTCAACCAGTGTCCTGATATTCACTTGATGGCTTATGCCACTGTTTACAAGGCTCTGTTGGCACATAGAGCCTGATTGATTTGGCACTTGGCATCGGTGGTAAAACAGTTTCCTCTTGAGGACTTCTACATTTTCTTCCGCAATATTTCTGATATATGCTGGTAGCAGGTTCAGGTCTTGAGCACATATGCTGACACTTATTTCTTCTTGTGCCTATGGTGAAATAAAGATCTCATATCTCTAGTAAGTTATGGCAGCATCTAGATTTGGGACCTGGACATCTAATATTTTCCAGGTATATAACATAATGCATACCTGGAAGGGAATGGATGGCCAGGAATGTCTTCTCATTCCAGAGACCACATTCCAAGTACTTTGAGGCATTCCCAATTGAAGTACTTTATTGTCTATGTGGGCAGTAAACAATCTCTCCACATTTTACAGCTCTTAAGAACTCTCCTGCCTTGAAGAGAGCCATGAGCAGAAAATATTCTACACATAAGAGCACAAGTGATTTGAATAGTATAATCATTGTCATTATTTCTCTTATTTTGAAAGTTCTCATTATCCACCCTGTCATTTTTCTGGCCTTTGCTGCATTTGTTTCATTGTGTTCTTCAAAAGATAAGGCTGTCTCTTTTCTGTGTATTTTTCTCAAAAGTTTCACATCTGCAAACATAAGATTTGATCACATTTGGGAAGTCATTTACATATACCAGGAATAGTAGCAACTCTATTACCGATGCTTGGGAGACTCCAATTGTTACCCTTGTCGACTCTGATGTTCCTCTCCTTTTATCTTACTCTGTCTTGTTTTTTCAGGTACATGATCCACTGGAAGAATTTTCCTTTAAATCATGTTTGTTCTTCTAGTTTTGGAATTATCTCTGATAGCGAACTGACAGATATTCTCACAGTCCTCCAGTACCTATTTTTCTTTACTATATCTAAGTAACTGTTACAGTGCTGCTTAAGTAGGTTCATCAAATAGGATCTCATGCGTGAATCCGTGTTGGTTTTCACTGATTAAGTTCCTGTTTAGGTGCACCAGTACCTACTTCCTCGCAGTTTTCTTTGTCACTCTAAAAAGAATGCCTATACAGTGGACCCTCGACCAACGATGGCATCGATTAACGATAAATCCGACCAGCGATACATTTTAACACAAAAATTTTGCCTCGACTAGCGCTAAAAAACTCAACCAACACTATTCGTTCCGTCTGAGACGCGTCCACTTCTGGCCATTGTTTACAAGCCAGCCAGCCACCGCGGTCGCTTCCAAGCATACAATCGGAACATTTCATATTATCACAGCCTTTTTAGTGATTGCACCTGCAAAATAAGTCACCATGAGCCCCAAGAAAGCTTCTAGTGCCAACCCTACAACAAAAAGGGTGAGAATTACTATGGATATGAAGAAAGAGATCATTGCTAAGTATGAAAGTGGAGTGCGTGTCTCCAAGCTGGCCAGGCTGTACACAAAACCCCAATCAACCATCGCTACTATTGTGGCCAAGAAAACGGCAATCAAGGAAGCTGTTCTTGCCAAAGGTGCAACTATGTTTTCGAAACTGAGATCGCAAGTGATAGAAGATGTTGAGAGACTGTTATTGGTGTGGATAAACGAAAAACAGATAGCAGGAGATAGCATCTCTCAAGCGATCGTATGTGAAAATGCTAGGAAGTTGCATGAGGATTTAATTAGAAAAATGCCAGCAACTAGTGGTGATGTGAGTGAATTTAAGGCCAGCAAAGGTTGGTTTGAGAGATTTAAGAATCGTAGTGGCATACATAGTGTGATAAGGCATGGTGAGGCTGCCAGTTTGGACAAAAAAGCAGCTGAAAAATTATTTTATTATTTTTTTTATTATCACACCGGCCGATTCCCACCAAGGCAGGGTGGCCCGAAAAAGAAAAACTTTCACCATCATTCACTCCATCACTGTCTTGCCAGAAGGGTGCTTTACACTACAGTTTTTAAACTGCAACATTAACACCCCTCCTTCAGAGTGCAGGCACTGTACTTCCCATCTCCAGGACTCAAGTCCTGCCTGCCGGTTTCCCTGAATCCCTTCATAAATGTTACTTTGCTCACACTCCAACAGCACGTCAAGTATTAAAAACCATTTGTCTCCATTCACTCCTATCAAACACGCTCACGCATGCCTGCTGGAAGTCCAAGCCCCTCGCACACAAAACCTCCTTTACCCCCTCCCTCCAACCCTTCCTAGGCCGACCCCTACCCCGCCTTCCTTCCACTACAGACTGATACACTCTTGAAGTCATTCTGTTTCGCTCCATTCTCTCTACATGTCCGAACCACCTCACCAACCCTTCCTCAGCCCTCTGGACAACAGTTTTGGTAATCCCGCACCTCCTCCTAACTTCCAAACTACGAATTCTCTGCATTATATTCACACCACACATTGCCCTCAGACATGACATCTCCACTGCCTCCAGCCTTCTCCTCGCTGCAACATTCATCACCCACGCTTCACACCCATATAAGAGCGTTGGTAAAACTATACTCTCATACATTCCCCTCTTTGCCTCCAAGGACAAAGTTCTTTGTCTCCACAGACTCCTAAGTGCACCACTCACTCTTTTTCCCTCATCAATTCTATGATTCACCTCATCTTTCATAGACCCATCCGCTGACACGTCCACTCCCAAATATCTGAATACGTTCACCTCCTCCATACTCTCTCCCTCCAATCTGATATTCAATCTTTCATCACCTAATCTTTTTGTTATCCTCATAACCTTACTCTTTCCTGTATTCACCTTTAATTTTCTTCTTTTGCACACCCTACCAAATTCATCCACCAATCTCTGCAACTTCTCTTCAGAATCTCCCAAGAGCACAGTGTCATCAGCAAAGAGCAGCTGTGACAACTCCCACTTTGTGTGTGATTCTTTATCTTTTAACTCCACGCCTCTTGCCAAGACCCTCGCATTTACTTCTCTTACAACCCCATCTATAAATATATTAAACAACCACGGTGACATCACACATCCTTGTCTAAGGCCTACTTTTACTGGGAAAAAATTTCCCTCTTTCCTACATACTCTAACTTGAGCCTCACTATCCTCGTAAAAACTCTTCACTGCTTTCAGTAACCTACCTCCTACACCATACACCTGCAACATCTGCCACATTGCCCCCTATCCACCCTGTCATACGCCTTTTCCAAATCCATAAATGCCACAAAGACCTCTTTAGCCTTATCTAAATACTGTTCACTTATATGTTTCACTGTAAACACCTGGTCCACACACCCCCTACCTTTCCTAAAGCCTCCTTGTTCATCTGCTATCCTATTCTCCGTCTTACTCTTACTCTTAGCTGAAAAATATGTGCAGGAATTCAAGGAGTACATAGACAGTGAAGAATTGAAACCTGAACAAGTGCTTAATTGTGACACTGACAATGTTGTGAAACACTTTAGGAATGTCATAAAGGAACGGGAGGTACAGGCCTCTATGAACAGATATGTTGTGCGACAGAGGTCCAGTGACTCTCAAGCTGGTCCTAGTGGCATTAAAAGAAGAAGGGAAGTAACCCCGAAAAAGGACTTGCCACCTCAAGTCCTAATGGAAGGGGATTCCCCTTCTAAACACTAACACCATCAACACTCTCCCCTCCTCCCATCCCATCAGTCATCACCAGATCTTCAATAAAGGTAAGTGTCATGTAACTGTGCATGTCTTCTTCAGTTTGTGTGTATTAAAATTAATATTTCATGTGTTAAATTTTTTTTTTTAGTACTTTTGGGTGCCTTGCACGGATTAATTTGATTTCCATTATTTCTTATGGGGAAAATTAACTTGACTAACGATAATTTTGACTAACGATGAGCTCTCAGGAACGGATTAATAGCATTAGTCGAGGGTCCACTGTACTGTACTATTAAATTTTTTTTCTCAACAAACCAGCCGTATCCCACCAAGGCAGGATGACCTAAAAAGAAAGACAAAAGTTTCTCTTTTTAAATTTAATAATATATACAGGAGAAAGGGTTACTTGCCCCTTGCTCCCGACATTTTAGTCGCCTCTTACAACAAGCATGGCTTACAGAGGAAGAATTCTGTTACCTTCCCTATGGAAGTGTACTATGAGATATCACTATTAAATAAATACTATAGGAACTATAAGATAGTTGTCCCATCCCTAACAGCTTTAACCCTTTCAGGGTCGACAGTCCCTCTCCCAGACTTGTTCTCAGGGTCGACAAATTTTCTAAAAAAAAAAAATTATTTTTTCTTGTGAAAAGATAGAGAATCTTTTCCTGATCATAATGACACCAAAAGTATGAAATTTGATGGAAAACTTACGGAATTATGCTCTCACGAAGTTAGTGGTCTCGACGATGCTAACGCATCGGAGATTTTGCCCACTTTGAGCCCTATTTTCGGCCAATTCTAGTGTACTGGTTGACAAAAATCATAACTATTTCGCTAGAACTCCATTTTTTCTATCGAATGAGTACAAGAAACCACCCATTTACCGATTTCAACTATCCAATAAAGTGGTCAGAATTTAGCAATTTTGCCAATTTCACACAAATTTCAAAAGATGCCAATTTCCAGATAGGGTCTAGAATAAACAAGAAAGACATTCCTGGCACTAAAATAACATTTCCTCTGTTCATTATTCACGTCCCCACACCCCTCTTACATTCTTTTGCTTTCCACTTTGAATTTTTATTCTCACAAAAAAATAGAAGATTTACTGTTATGCGGACTACTGCATTAGTGTAGAAATGGTATAAATAATATCAGCACACTTGTGAAAGAATATTAGACTCACCAGTTGACATATATTGGACACGTAGCATGATTTTACTTTTGAACTTTGGCAAAAATCGAAGATTTCTGCTACTTTGAGCTCAATTTCAAGGTACTTTTCACAATCAAAATCATCTCAATTTCTGTAATATGTCTTCCATTCTATAAAATGAGACCAGGAAAACTAGAATACCATCATAAATACCATACAAAAATACAGTGTAAAGTCGCTGTTTTAAACCAAAAACACTGTCAAAGTTTGTTTTTTTTCCTCATTACGCACTGTGTGCTGCAGGATTTTTTTTTATACTGCGCACACTGACCACATAGACCCATTCTTTCATATGTAGGCCTACCAGCTTTCCCTCACTAGATTTGAGGGCGCTAGAATTTAGGCGTACTAATACGTCAAAAACCTTGGTGCGTAAGCCATACTAGTACATCAGAAACCCTGAAAGGGTTAATATCTTCACTAGGGGTTCACACAGTGGTGGTTTTCTACACTCATCGAGATATCTTGTTAGGTCTCATGGCTTTTGTTGTTTTCAGTTGCTTAAATATTTTTACTTTTTCGTGTTCCCCAGCACTATTTTATAATCCTATTATCTCTCTTAGTTTTCTATTTAGTTCCTTGGGAACCTCTTTCTTCAGTTATCACTTGGTTCTTCAGTCAGTTTTTTTTCTTATGTGACTGTAAAGCAGTTTGATACACTAGCTTTTCCTACATGTCATTTTCAAATTCATTCTCAGCTTCTCTTTGTATTCATATATTGTTATTTCCATCTATTGTACTTCCTTAACTTTTTTATATGTCTTCTGTGGCCTCTGTTTCTTCCATTTTTTTCTTCTCTATTTGGCCTTACAGATTTTCTCTGAAGTTAATTTTTTTTTCTTTGACCACACTTCACTTTCATATCTAATTTTCCTTCATCTCCTAAGCTGTTTTGCTACCCAGGTCTCTTCACCAGTTCTCAGCTAATTTCTCATAACCTTCATAGTATGCTTCTAAAGTCTGTCTTGTCTTCTACTTCTTCCACATAACTCAAATTTAGACTGTGTGATCACTTAAACCAAGTGGTATTCAATAACCTATTTTACTTAAGTATATCTGATCACAGTGGACCCTCTAATTTCGTGATTAATCCGTTCCAGAGAGTCTGCCGAAAGTTGAAATTCATGAAAATTGAAACCATTTTCCCCATAAGAAATAATATAAGTCCAATTAATCAGTTCTAGACACCCAAAAGTATTAACAAAAAATACATTTTTTAGAGATTAAATATAAATTTACATACAGAAAAGAATGACAGATCAATATAAAGCAATAATTAAATGTATAAATGAACATTTAACATCACACTTACCTTCATTGGAGACTCTTTTTGGTGTATGGAAGACGGGAGGAAGGGAGAGGGAGGAGAAGTTACTATTGTTTGGAAAGGTGATCCCCTTCCATAAAGACTAGGTACCACATCCTTATCCCTTCTTTTTTTTTAATGGCACTAGGACCAGCTTGAGAGTCACTGGACCCCTGTCACACAAAAAATTGTTCCAGAGAGCTCTGTTTCTGGCCTAAAATGGGACAAGGCATTGTCATTGAACATGTTGCAGACATGGCCTGCAACAGCTTTGTTAGAGTGACATTTCTCTACAAAACTTTGCAACTCATTCCACTTTGCACAAACATCCTTAATCACTGAAGAAGGCACCTTCTTCCCTCTCTCTTCCTCCTCCGCTGAAGCAATTTCCTCAGCTGTGGTCTCTTGCTGTTCCAGATGAAGGTCTTGCAGCTCTTCAGTGCTTAGCTCTTCACTGTGGTCCTCCACCAACTCTTCCACATCCTGGCCACTCACATCCAACCCTATGGGCTTCCCCAAAGCTACAATAGATTCCACAACAGGCATAGGGTTGTCAGGTGTGTGTGGGGAAGTACCCTGGTTGGTGTGTGGGGAAGCACCCTGGCTGGTGTGAGGGGAAGTGCTCTATCTGGTGTGTGGGGAGGTACCCTGGCTGGTGTGTGGGGGAAGTACCCTGGCTGGTGTGGGGAAGTACCCTGGCTGGTGTGTGTGGAGAAGTACCCTGGCTAGTGTGTTCTTTCTTGAATTCTATTGTGTTTCTCACCTTCTTTATCAAAGGGCTGGCACTAGCAGCTTTCTTTGGGCCCATTGTGGCTTATTTAGCAGTCACACACAATAAACAAGTGCAAAAAAATGTATTATTATGAAATGTTTTGTAGGAACAAGTGGGGTGATGGTCACTCGCCAAGACACAATGCCAGACTGACTGAATGGTGTGTGGGAGGCTTTGTGTGTGTGTGGCTCACTGGGACATGTTCTGTACGACTGCCGAATTCAGAGGGAAATCACGAAAATAGAGGCTATATTTTGATGAAAAAAGTTGCCGATAATCGAAATTCACGAAAATATAGACTCATAAAATTAGAGGTATTACTGTACTTTAGAGTGAATATCAAGTCAAGTCTTGCCAGGTTATCTTTACCTCTAATTCTTGTAGCTTCTGTCACCTGTTGGCAAAAACTTTTCCACTGCTGCCTTAATTAGCTTTATAAAATCTGGGATCAATAAATGTTCTTTAGTTTTCTTTGGTCTTTGTACTGACATCTCTGATGTTCTTATTGTTGACCTGTTGTTTACTTTATACTCTTGCCATGGTCACCTGCTGTTTTTGGGAAAGTGACAGGCTGCACACCACTCTTATTAATATCTATGAACCTTCCATCAATAATGCTCCTGCTACATAGGCTCTAAATTCCCCCATGTTGAAGTTTTTGAGCTATTTGAATCTAATATTTCTTACCATAATTATGTATGCTGCCACTCCTCTTTCTCCTCCCCCATTTTCTTGTTGTTGTTTTTTTTCAGTTGCTATAAAGTATGTGGTACCTCTGTGAAAAACTGAGTTTATTAACCCCATGAATTTCGTTTTAATTAGATCTTCGATGTCTAGTTTGCTATCCTGTCCTTAAGCCTGCTATTTTTGTTAACAATACCATCTGTGTTTGTGTATCACAATGATCCTCCTCTCCTTCACTAATTGTTAGTAACTGTTTCTACCTCTGTCTGATTTTAAATGTTATAGCAGGGAGTGTGTTTTTATGGGAATGGAGGGGATTTTAGGTTCAAAAAGACTGTGGATAGGGATTTTAGGGTATACGAGGAGTGGGAGAAATTTTGTTTGTACATATATACAATATATTAGGTGAAAAGGCTTGAATGGACAATTGGAAGATAGATGTATGAGGCTTGATGTTTGATGGAGTGTGATATGTAAGCAAGATGGAGTCAGAGGGTGTATTGTAATGCAGCAGTAGTTACATTGTAACTAAGCAAACTGTCACTAAGTGGGAATTACTGTATAAACAGTTATTCTATAGCTTTTCGTCCATGATTGCTTGTCACTTTAGAGTACACAGTTCATTTGTTTCAGTAGCTTATACAGTTGGCTCACAGAGTTATGCTTGTTCTGTAATCAAGTGAATTTTACTGCAAGAGCAGTAAACATATTTTAGTGTAGTTTATGTTGATAAAATATTAAGCAGAGATGAAATGTGCTGAAGTATATGGGAAAGTTCCTGCATGTATTCCTACCTTAAGTATATTGTAGCTCTATTAGATATGCTGGATTGTTATTTTTGCAAAAATACTTTTGTACAATTCATTTTGGTATCTTCAGGAATATCTTTAAAAATCTAATTTAATATTTGAATATTTTAATTATACAGTAATAGAAAATGCATGAGATGTATTATTAGATTCATTGGCACACATTTGACACAAAATAAGCAAAAATATTTTTATTGTAGCTTTTAAATTATATGATTGTGGCAAGACATGACCAACTGTGAATCAGCGCAAAATAAAACATGATAGAAAATAACACCTAAAATATGACAGAAGATAGTACCTAAATAACAGTAAAATATGTAGAAAATTTAGGAATAAATTTTAGAATACAGAAATTGAAAAAATGCAAATGTAAACAAATAAAACCAAAAGTTATTGCCGTGACATACCCCATAATGTACAACTAAAAGATGTATGGCAATTGAATTTTTTTCTCATACTATTTAATTTGACTGGGTTAAGAGCCATACCAGGGAGATGCCTTAATGCTAATGAAGGGTTTTTGATTCAAAGAATTGCAACTACCCTGCCTTCCTTTGAAGTAAGTCTAATTGCCTCCCATTTCCTCAGTACTGTGTAACCCTTCCGGGTTCAGCGCTTTCCCACCCCACATATGTAGTGAAAATGGGGGAAGGGAAAATGTGATCTGAGACCAAGACAGGGAAACATTTAATCCCTTCTTTATTTCATACCCTGACTACCATCACCTTCCTACCACTTATCTTTCTTTCCTTCCTATCTAAACACTTCTACTCTACATCTTACTGCTCTGTATTTAATTCCATTGACCTTAATCCTATGAACATTTAACTTTCTATGTTCTGTATTATTATAGGAGCCTATTAGTTATAATTTCCAGAAGATATAGTACATAGTTTCAGAAGATTGGAAGACAACTACAGCACAGTGCCTGTTCATTTGGTTTATACTGTATATGGTAACAAAAAATGAGATGTCACTTAATGTTGTATTACCTGCTGTGGCTGACAAATAATTTTAAGGAAGTCTTTAGCACTTCATCCAATGGGGTTTTATGGTCTTACAGTTAATTATTGTTTTGACGATTTCTGGTACACGGAAGATGTATGCTTTATATGCCACCACCTGACTGAAAAAAAGATCATAATTATCGGATATCTCATAAATTTTCTGAGAAAGCCAAACTGGGTATATCTATAGATTATTATTAAGTCTATAAATGTAAAGTGTTTGTATGGCATGAATGTTAGTTTCATATATTTTAATAGCATTATCTTTTCGTAACTTAGATGAATAATTTTAAGTACTGGTCCATGCTTTTCAGTAAGAGTAAGGGTGTCTTTGCAGCCAGTGTATGGATTATTTTTAAATGCATTCCATTTTTTATATGTATATTTGCATTTTGATAATATATTTTAGTGTGTAGCTTAATATTTATTATAAAAATTGCATTAAGGAGAAATGACTATGCTTCACACTTGACATAGTTGGCTGTATCTGAAACAATAAAAATAGTTTAATTGAAAACCAAACCCTAGCTGACTCTTAGCCTGGTGACAGTGGCCGTGGCAAGTGCTGCTGCGTTGTGATATTGTGTAGCTGTACCAGTGTTAACATAGCACTCTTATACTTATGTTTCTACTTCTTTTCTATTAAATATCTTTGACAGATATTCTTTTTCTTTAATCCTATTATATGTAAATATTTTATCTTAAATATCTTGTGCAATTTTTTGAAGGAAAAGACTAGGATATGTAGAAATACTTAAGTATTGCTATTAGTGAGATGTTTTAAGATTTATATGTATACATACTGTATTCATAATTTATTTTACAGTACCTTTTGCAGTCGATGACAAGTGTAAATGTGGTTGCAAGTTATTTTTTTATTTATTTTTTATTATCACACCGGCCGATTCCCACCAAGGCAGGGTGGCCCGAAAAAGAAAAACTTTCACCATCATTCACTCCATCACTGTCTTGCCAGAAGGGTGCTTTACACTACAGTTTTTAAACTGCAACATTAACACCCCTCCTTCAGAGTGCAGGCACTGTACTTCCCATCTCCAGGACTCAAGTCCGGCCTGCCGGTTTCCCTGAATCCCTTCATAAATGTTACTTTGCTCACACTCCAACAGCACGTCAAGTATTAAAAACCATTTGTCTCCATTCACTCCTATCAAACACGCTCACGCATGCCTGCTGGAAGTCCAAGCCCCTCGCACACAAAACCTCCTTTACCCCCTCCCTCCAACCCTTCCTAGGCCGACCCCTACCCCGCCTTCCTTCCACTACAGACTGATACACTCTTGAAGTCATTCTGTTTCGCTCCATTCTCTCTACATGTCCGAACCACCTCAACAACCCTTCCTCAGCCCTCTGGACAACAGTTTTGGTAATCCCGCACCTCCTCCTAACTTCCAAACTACGAATTCTCTGCATTATATTCACACCACACATTGCCCTCAGACATGACATCTCCACTGCCTCCAGCCTTCTCCTCGCTGCAACATTCATCACCCACGCTTCACACCCATATAAGAGCGTTGGTAAAACTATACTCTCATACATTCCCCTCTTTGCCTCCAAGGACAAAGTTCTTTGTCTCCACAGACTCCTAAGTGCACCACTCACTCTTTTTCCCTCATCAATTCTATGATTCACCTCATCTTTCATAGACCCATCCGCTGACACGTTCTCTAGGCTTTCTTAACTTGTTAATCTCACTCCAAAACTTTTTCTTATTTTCAACAAAATTTGTTGATAACATCTCACCCACTCTCTCATTTGCTCTCTTTTTACATTGCTTCACCACTCTCTTAACTTCTCTCTTTTTCTCCATATACTCTTCCCTCCTTGCATCACTTCTACTTTGTAAAAACTTCTCATATGCTAACTTTTTCTCCCTTACTACTCTCTTTACATCATCATTCCACCAATCGCTCCTCTTCCCTCCTGCACCCACTTTCCTGTAACCACAAACTTCTGCTGAACACTCTAACACTACATTTTTAAACCTACCCCATACCTCTTCGACCCCATTGCCTATGCAATGGGGTCGTATGGTTGCAAGTATCACCTAAAAATTTATTTATTTATTTTTTATTTGGGCATAATGCACAGTTGTACAAAGAAATATAGTGATTGGGTTGTACATGCCAGAATCCCCTTGTATGCAGAGCATTATGGGCAGCCTTAAAATTAACTTAAGATTAACTAAGTAATGATATATTCAGTGGTAAAAATTACAGTAAACAAATTACAACATGAAGTACAAATGAGTATTTCAAATAAGAAGCATTAAAGTTGTTCAAATTTGTAGCATAACAATGTATAATATAACTGAATCAAATCAAGTAAAATCAATGATTTGTAGAGCAGAAACAGGTCATATGGTCATTAAATGAGTTATTGTGCATTCAAGACAATGAAATATTATATTAGGTAATGTAATTAAAAAAAATATAGTTTGATAGGGTCACAGGTTATACATTTATGAGATTCAGTTATTCAGTATTTATTTAGTTGTGGTTGAGTAAGTGGTTTTTAAGAAGATTCTTGAATTGATAAACAGACAGTATTTCTTTTATATTCACAGGTAATGAGTTCCAGATATTTGGACCTTTTATGTGCATTGAGTTATTACATAGTGTGAGATGGACACGAGGAACATCAAAGAGTGATCTGTGCCTTGTGTTATGGTCATGTGTTCTGTTGAGGTTGGTAAGAAGTTTGAGGGGAGGGTTTATATCCAAGTTTAGTGTTCTATGTATGTAGTAGGTACAATAATAGGTATGGATGTTTTGTACGGTAAGTTTAGAGTTTTGAATATTGGTGGAGTATGCTGCCTGGAGTGGGAATTTGTTATCATTCTGACTGCAGCCTTTTGTTGGGTAATTAATGGTCTGAGATGATTTAGATAAGTAAATGCAGTAAATGCTAGAAATGCTGAATAAGCACAAAGTGTTTACTTCAAATTGCTGTACGTTGACAGTGCCTCAGGCAGTACATAGCGCAGTATTACTGTAGTAAAAAATGGCAGTAAACTCAGTGTCTTCAACACTGGGTTTACTGCCAAGGTGCTGTGGCTTACATCTCTGTCTATGTCAGACTGAGGATAAGGAACAGGATGGGGGCAAGTACAGTGCCTTGTGGAACAGCTTTTCACTGTAGCTGCCTCAGACTTTATTCTGTTTACTATTACTTTTTGTGCTTTATTTGTTAGGAAGTTATAGATCCATCTGCCAACTTTTCCTGTGATTCCTTTATCATGAATTTTGTGCACTATTGTACCATGGTCCCACTTGCCGAAGGCTTTCACAGGTCTGTGTATACAGTATCTGCATTTTGTTTGTCTTCTAGTGCATCTGAGACCTTGTCATAGTAATCCAGTAGTTGGGACAGGCAGGAGCAGTCTGCTCTGAACCCATGTTACCCTTTTATATATTTATTTATTTATTTATTTATTTATTTATTATTATTTGGACATGATACATAGTTGTACAAAAGAAATACAGTGGTTGAGTGTACATGTCAAAAGCCCCTTGTATGCAGAGCATTGTGGGCAGGCTTAAAATTAACTTAAGATTAACTAAGCAATGATATATATTCAGTGGTAGAAATACAGTAAACAAATTACAACATGAAGTACAAATGAGTATTTCAAATAAGAAGCTTTGTAGTTGTACAAATTTGTAGCACATTTGATGAGTATCTAGATGTAATTGATGGGTATCTAGATGTAATTGATGGGTATCTAGATGGGTGGTGATCTTGCTTCTTAGAACACTTTCAAAGATTTTTATGACATGGGACATTAGTGCTATCAGTCTGGAATTCTTTGCAATTGCTTTACTGCCACCTTTGTATAGGTGGGCTATGTCTGTTATTATCAGTGACTCTGAGATGGCCCCCTATGTCCATGCTCCCTCTCCGTAGAATGCTGAAGGCACGTGAAAGAGGTTTCTTGCAATTCTTGATGAACATGGAGTTCCATAAATCTGGACCTGGGGCACAGTGCATGGGCATGTCATTTATCGCCCTTTTGAAGCCTTGTGATGTTATGATAATATCGGAGATTCTTGGACTGACCAAATTTTGAGTCTCAGTCATAAAAAATCATTTAGATTTTCGACTCTTAGTCCTGTTAATGGCTTGCTAAACATGTTGGGACTTTAGTATCTCACTCATTTCTTAGCTGTCATCTGTGTAAGTCCCATCTCATCAAAGCAGGGGCCCAATACTTGATGTTGTTTTTACCTTAGATTTGACAGAAGAAAAGAATATTTTGAGTTTTTTCCAATTTCATTTATGGCTTTAAGTTCTTCCTGAGTTTCTTGTCTCCTGTATGATTCCTTAAGCTTAAGCTCGATATTTGCTATTTCTCTGACCAGTGCATCCCTTCATATTTCTAATAAGCTGGCCCCTTTCAATAGCTCTGTGATTCTTCGCATTCACCTGTATAGGGGAGCATCTCTCTCTCTCTAGTTTACATCTTTCATTTCCTTTTCCTTAAAGGAATGTACCCTGAGCATACCTCAAGTGCCACAGAGTAATTCTTTCTAGGCAATGGTTCGGACATGGATACCCATCAATTCCACAACCCAAGATAGCATGGGTTGAGAGCAGGTTGCTCCAGCCTCTCACAGCTACTGGACTACTATAACATGGTCTTGGATGCATTTGAGAATAATCAAAATGCAGATATAGTATACACAGACTTTGTGAAAGCCTTCAACAAGTGCAATCATGGTATAATATCACACAAAATGCACGATAAAGGAATAACAGGAAAAGTTGGTAGACGGATCTATAACTTCCTAACAAATAGAACACAAAGAGTAATAGTATACAGAGTAAAGTCAGAGGAAGCTACAGTGAAAAGCTCTGTTCCAGAAGGTAGAGTCCTCACCCCCATCCATTTTCTCATCCTCATATCTTGCATAGATAGAGATGTAAGCCACAGCACCATGTCCTCTTTTGCTGATGATACCAGAATTTGCATGACTATCATCCACGGCTGCAAATCTCCAAGCAGACATTAACCAAGATTTAAATGGGTGTCAGAAAGCAGTATGAAGTTCAATGAAGATGAATTTCAATTACTCTGCTATGAAAAACTCAAGGAAATAAAACTGTATCAGGGTACAGTATAATACAAATTCCAATCACACAATAGAGTGAATGAGTAATGTGAAGGACCTGGGAGTAGTAATGCCAGAAAATCTCACTTTCAAAGATCACAACAATGTATCTACCACATTTATTTATTTATTTATTTATTTATTTATTTAATAATTTGAACATACATACAGAGGTACAAAAAAAATACAGGTAAGAGCAGCATGCCAAAGCCGCTTGAATAATGGATAATGAGAACCTTCAAAAGTAGGGATGCCAAGCCAATGATGATGATGATGATTCTCTTCAAATTGTTTGTTCTTTCTAGGATGGAATAATGCTGTATACTAAAGGTCCCTTTCAAGGCAGGCAAAATTGCAGAGCTGGAGAATATACAGAGAACCTTTACTGCACATATAAGTACATAAAGCACCTTAATTACTGGGAATGGTTGAAGGCCCTTGACCTGTATTCCTTGGAATGCAGGCAGGAAGGATACATAATATGCACTTGGAAAAATCCTAGAGGGACTAGTCCTAAATCTACACACCAAAAATCACTCCTTATGAAAGCAAAAGACTTGGTAGGCAGTTCAACATCCCCCCCCCCATTGAAAAGCAGGGGCACCATGAGTATGCTGAGACAACACAATAAGTGTCAGGGGCCCAAGACTGTTCAATTTCCTCCCAGCATACATAAGGGGGATTACCAATAGACCTCTGGCTGGTTTCAAGAGGGAACTGGACAGACACTTAAAATTGGTACCTAACCAGCTGGGCTGTGGTTTGTATTTTGGTCAGCATGTGGCCAGCAATAACAGCCTGGTTGATCAGGCCCTGATCCACCGCGAGTCCTGGTCATGAACGGGCTGTGGGGGTGTTGACCCTTGGAATGCCATCCATGCTTTTGTGTTTTATTTAAATTTTTTCTAATATAATTAAAAACAGTGGTGATCCACTTGACTTTGATATGTGGTGTTTAAAGGAAGCAAAAAGAAAATTCTACATAGATGAATCTTTGAGATATAATTAATTATGTTATGTGTGGTAAGGACAAGTTGATGATGTGATAAAAACTTTTTCCTGTGATTTCTCATGTATATCACAAAAAGTGTTGAATTGCTGGGAGATTCTCAAATGAAGTTTGTTTAAAGATTGCCAGGCTAATGACTGTGTAATAATATCATGGGTATTGAAAAATGTGTAATAATTTAAACGTAATGAAATGGCATAAAATTTTAGAGAAAGTGTCCGCTTTCTTTGATTCTAATAATAATTTAGAGAAAGTGTGATTTCCAGTTTTGAGGCAGGTGTTATGTCTCAACTCCAACTTCCATCTTTTTATGAACTGCAGAGGTCCATCCACAACAATCTCTGTTTATTTGTTTATTTATTTATTTATGTCTTTGCAAATACGTAGTACATTGAGATTATGTATTTACAGTAATGGGTTGCAATGCAAAGAGAGCCTTTATTATGCCTTGGCATTATGGGCCAACTTAACATTATTGGCTTACTGACTACTCAACACTAAGAATTACATCATAGTTGCACAGTAGGATATTAATTATATTATAGTTGTACAGTAGATTATTAATTATAAGTGAATCTAATTTATATGACAAAAGATATAATCATATTTTCAAAAATGTTTTTTATGAAACAATGATTCAATTATATTCCTGTCAACAATGGATAAAAGGTTCAAAAGTAATTGTTGAAATTATGATATGGGAAAATATATTGAGTATGTGAGTACTGAGTATTTAGCATTTAGTCTAGGGTGATTAAGAGGCTTTTGAGAAGAGTCTTAAATTGATTTTCAGACCGGGTTACTTTTGTATCTTCTGGTAATGAATTCCGTATTTTGGGGCCCTTTATGTGCATAAAGTTTTACACAGTGTGATATGGACACAAGGTACATCAAAAAGAGATCAGTGTCTTGTGTTATGGTCAAGTGTCCTGTTAAGGTTGGTGAGGAGAAGTTTGAGTGGAGGGTTTATATTTGCGTGTATTGTTCTGTGTATGTAGTAGGCGCATGAATAAGTATGGATGTTCTTAATGGTGAGCAGATTCAGACTTTTGAAAATTGCTGGAGTATGCTGGCAGGAGTGGGAATTTATCATTCTGACTGTTGCCTTTTGCTGGGTTATTAGAGGTCTTGGGTGATTTAATGTTGTTGATCCCCATGCACAAATTCCATAAGTGAAATAAGGATATACGAGTGAATGGTACAGTGCCAGGAGAGCTGATTGTGGAACGTAGTACCGTATCTTTGATAGTATGCCTACAGTCTTGGAGATTTTCTTGGTGATTTGTTGTATATGTGTCTGGAACTTAAGGCTACTGTCAAGGTGGATACCTAGGAATTTCCCCTCTGTAAATCTTGTGACTGATGATCCGTTTAGCGTTAAGTGGAACATATGCAGCTTTGTTTCCAAACTGAATGAAATAGGTTTTATCAGTATTCAGGGTAAGTTTATTAGTCATCATCCAGGCAGATATTTTCTGCAATTCGGCATTGACAGTGTTGGCGAGTATGACTGGGTTTGGGTGGGAGAAGACGTATGTAGTGTCATCTGCAAATGATATGGGTTTGAGTAGCTGTGATGCATTTGGTAGATCATTGATGTAGATGAGAAAGAGGAGTAGTCAAAGGACACTTCCTTGTGGGACTCCTACTGTGATTGGTTGGGTGGGAAGAAAAGTTAGTAGACCGCTCAGAAAAGGAGAGGTTAGCCTCAAAGGTGCCTGCAAGCCTAGTTGCCTCTATAGCAGTTGCCACTGAATGGCCTTCTAGAGAAACCTTACCTCTGGCCCAACAGACTGAGATTGTCTATGACAATCAGAACCAACTCACTGAAATTCAGAACACCAGTGAAGATTTTAGACTCCACATACAAAGTCCACATGGGACTCACACTTGCTAAGTTTAACCCCTTCAGGGTCCAAGGCCAAAATCTGAAGTGGTGCTCCAGTGTCCAACAAACTTTGAAAAAAAAAAAAAAAAAATCTTACAGAATTAAAGAGTATATTTTTGTGAAGGTAATAAGACAAAAAAAAAAAATTCTGATCAGTACTTACCAAGATACAGTGCCGAGAAGTTGACCCCAAATGACTTGGTGGCGGCAACATCGACAATTTCCAAATACATACATTACTTTATTTACCGTTTTTTGTAGTTTTTTCTTTTCTTTTCTAATTTTTTCTTTTCCTACTAACATTTGGGGCTTGAGAGACCAATACTGCATATAATGTATATAATAAACTCACTGTATTGAACACAATAACTGCACTTAAAGTTATTATCATATTATTGTTTACCACTGTTGGTTATTACAATAAACATGCACAAATCTTGTATAATACTAATGTTCTATCTATATTTACATATTTACAATCACTGGACATGGTTTTAGAACTGCAGGAGCTTGTGGAACTCCTTGAAACAAGGCACCATGCACAGAGGTACCTTACATTCCTCACAAATTTGCTCACATTCCTGAGCAAATTTCTTCTGAGTTGAAGGAAGCTGTATTATGAAATGATCACCTTCCCTCCTCAAACACTTGGGTATATCCTGAGAAGTTCGAGGACCTTGTTGTATAGCAGGTGTTGTTACCTGGTACTTCATTATGAGTTGTCTGACAACAGACAAACAAAATTCACCATACGGTGGTCTGTTGCCAGTCTTCATTTGGTACATATATGCATTGAGCATTGAAATGTCCATGAGATGGAAGAAAAGTTTCATGTACCACTTGTAACTTTTACGAACACAATCAACAAAGCCAATCTGCATGTCACATTTGTCAACCAAGCGCATGTTTTGTGTATAATCAGTCACTGTCACTGGTTTTCGAATATGTTCATTAGTCACTCGATCAACTTTGCCACTGTCTTGCATTTCATTATGGTGAATGGTTGTCAACAATGTGACATCTCGTTTGTCATGCCACCATAATGCCATGATGTCATTGGCAGTAAACACCTGCACGTCATCACCACGAGCACCTGCATTGAGCCTGGGCATATGTTTACGATTAGAACGCACTGTGCCACAAACATCTGATTGTTCACTCGCAAGAAATCACTGAGTACGTAATGGGCTTGTGTACCAGTTATCGGTACATAATGTATGCCCCTTACCAAGATAAGGTGCCATCATGCTTCTCACTACGTCACCTGAGATACCCAATAACATCTTGGTACCTTTCAATGTTTTACTTCCCGTGTATACAGCAATATCCAATACCAGGCCACTGTGTCACAGTCACAAAGTACAAACAGTTTTATACCAAAGCGTTTCCTCTTGCTCGGTATACACACATGTATACTGCTTGAATGACAGCCTACCTTTGAACAAAATCAAAGACTCGTCAATTACAAGATTCTTGAATGGATAAAAGTACATGTTGAACTTTTGTTTGAGATACATAAAAACATTTCTAATCTTGTATAACCTGTCACTTCTGTCAGGCCTGGTTTTGTCAGAGAAGTGCAACATACGTAACAGTAAGATAAACCTGTTCACTGGGATGATTTCACTGAAGGCCAGGGTACAAATTAGCCGATCTGTGGACCAGTATGCTTTCATATTATGCTTATAGACATGAGGCATAAGCATTATTGTTGCAAAAAGCAAATACATTTCTGCAACAGTCGTCTCTTTCCACTGGTGTTGTCTTGACTGTGGTGATATGATCGTATTTGCCATGGTGTACTCAAAATACTTGTTACTTTCCCTGACAATAATTTCCATCAATGGCTGGTCAAAGAATAGTTCAAAGAATTCCAGTTCATTTGCAGTGTTTCCAAGGGAACAAGATGGTAGAATTCCACTTTGAGAGTCATCAAAGTGGTGGGGTTTGGGAACAAAATTGGGATTTTGCTGCCAATCCCAGATACGGTTTGCTGGTGGATACTGGACATCATAGGCTGGTTGTGCGGGTAGTTGTGGTTGTGGTGGGCTGGTGGCTGATGCTCCGCTTTGTTCTTGAACTGTGGAGTCAGCAGCATGGGTCCCAGCCTGGGCTGGTGAGTCACGCATGGCCGTGGCACTACCATCACCACTACCACCATCTACTGATGCCTGTGGTCTATCCATGCCAAGTGTAGCCACTATCCCTATCTATACCTAGTGTAGGGCCATGGGATGTACTCCGGGATGTACTCTGTCCCCTGGGCATGGCATAGGGTACACTACCCGAGTTCATGCGGTGGCGTACATACCGACACTTCACTGGTGAATATGTTTCCTCACTATCACTATTCGAATGATCGTCAAGAGCAATAAAATCACAATCCACATCACTAACATCATCATTACTGAAGTCAGAAGCCTGGCCACACGAAAATAATAGTTTTCTCTTGCGTTGAGGTACAACCGACTGTGACTGACGAGTGCCCACACCAGAGGTAGAAGGTTGAGGATCGTCAGGGTTTTCTGCACTATTATCGATATCCTGGTCATTCCTTTCGGCCACTAACTGATCAAAGCCAAAGAATTCGTCTTCATTTCCACTTCCATCAGAGTCAGAACTATCAGATAGGAACAGGAGAGTCCCAATTTTCCTTGGAGTGAGAGCTGCCTTGCGACAAGGCATGGTGAACAAGGGTAACTGAGCCTGCGTTCCCACAGTGCTATGCGGGTGCCTAGATTTTTTTGTTTATGGCGCACACCCACCATGCAGACCCATTCTCTCACATGTAGGCCTATGAGCGTTTTCGCGCTAAATTTGATGGCGCTAGAATTTTGGCGTAGATCTACAGTTTGGAGACTCAACATGAAGCCATATATCTACGGGACGGACCCTGAAAGGGTTAAATTCATGGCTATATTTGGTGGGAATACAATGATATATACTGAGCACAGCCATTTTCACAACATCGTAATTTGTGAAATCTTCATACTCAAACTGCCATGAATTCCTGTGCTTTGCCATACTATGCTGTATAAGCCAGTGCTGCCCAATGCTCAAATGGCCAATGCAAGGCTCGAACCTGATTTGCTAAAGACTGGAAGAGTGCTCAGACTCAGAATCAGAAAACTGAGGTACTGGCAACACAGATCAGCATGCCAAAGCCACTTATATGCATAGCATTACGGGCTGGCTTAAAATTAACTTAAGATTAACTAAGCAATGATGAAATCAGTGATAAGACATTTTTGTAAACAGATAACTATAAAGCACAAATGAGTATTACAAAGACAGGTCATATGGTTGCATGCATTGGTGTACATTCAGTCGAATGGAGTATTCTGTTAGATTGGGTTTTAAGTTTAACATTTATGTGATATAATTGTGAGAAACATTTAAGATATACAATTTATAAGGTTCAGTTATTCAGTATTTATTTGGTTTTGGGTGAGTAAGTGATCTTTGAGAAGAGACTTGAATTTATAAACAGGTAGTGTTTCTTTTATATTTACAGGTAATGAATTCCAGATTTTAGGGCCTTTATGTGCATTGAGTTTTTGCATAGCGTGAGATGGACACGAGGAACATCAAAGAGTGATCTGTGCCTTGTGTTATGGTCATGTGTTCTGTTGAGGTTGGCAAGGAGATGTTTGAGGGGAGGGTTAATATCAGAGTTAAGTGTTCTATGTATGTAATAGGTGCAATAATAAGTATGGATGTTTTGTATGGTGAGTAGGTTTAGTGTTTTGAATATTGGTGGAGTGTGCTGCCTGTAGTGAGAATTTGTTATCATTCTAACTGCAGCCTTTTGTTGGGTAATTAGTGGTCTGAGATGGTTAATTGTTGTTGAGCCCCATGCACAAATTCCATAGGTGAGATAGGGGTAAATAAGAGAGTGATATAGGGCCAGGAGGGCTGACTGTGGAGCATAGTACCGTATCTTCGATAGTATGCCTACAGTCTTGGAAATTTTCATAGAAATTTGTTGTATATGTGTATGAAATTTGAATCTATTATCAAGGTGGATTCCTAAGAATTTTCCCTCTGTTAGCTTTGTGATAGGTGATCCGTTTATCATTATGTTAAGAGGGACATCTGTAGCTCTGTTACCAAGCTGAATGAAGTAGGTTTTGTCAATGTTTAGTGTAAGTTTGTTAGTCCTCATGCAGGTAGATATTTTCTGTAATTCGGTATTTACAGTATTGGCTAGCGTGACTGGGCTCGGGTGAGAGAAGACGTATGTAGTGTCATCTGCAAATAGTGTGGGTTTGAGTAATTGCGAAGCATTTGGTAGGTCATTTATGTATAGGAGAAAGAGAAGAGGGCCAAGGACACTTCCCTGTGGGACACCAACTGTAATTGGTTGTGCGGAAGAGCTTGCCCCATTTGTGTACACATATTGGCTTCTGTTGCTGAGGTATGACTTGAGGTAGTTGAGGGAGTGCCCTCTTATACCATAGTGTGACAATTTTATGTGGAGCAAGTCATAGTCAACTGTATCAAAAGCTTTACGTAAGTCAATGAAGATCCCCAGTGGGACTTCTTTTTTCTCTATTGCAGTGTATATATGTTCTAGCATGTGTATAATAGCATCATTAGTATTTTTATTAGGCCTGAATCCAAATTGGCAGGGGTTGAGTATGTTTTGGGAGATGAGGTAGGAGTAGATTCGTTTATGAATTAATTTTTCGAAGATTTTTGAGAGAGGGTGTAAATTGGATATTGGCCTATAGTTATTCAACTCTGTTTGGTCTCCTCCTTTATGGATCGGGGTGACCCTTGCTATTTTGAGAACTGTAGGGAAGGTGGAGGATTCAATGGATTTGTTAAAGAGTGTTGCAATGATTGGTGATAGCACTTGTGACACTTTTTTGTATATAAAGGGTGGCAAGGTATTTAAATCTCCTGCCTTGTTTTTTAGTGCGTTGATAATAAGGGAGACTTCGTATGGGTTAGTCAGAGCTAGGAACAGTGTGTTCGGGTAGTTGCCAGTGAGGTAGTCATTTGGTGGGGTATCTGAGCTTGGGATTTTATTGGGATTGAAATTGTCATCAGTAGTATGCTGAAGCTGTCTCCTCTCTTTCTCTCTATAAAATTCCTTCTTAGCAAAGGCATGCTGCTTCTTGGTATGCTCAAGATTGATTCTAGCTAACTCAAGCAGCAAAGAAGTTGACTCACTCCCAAGATGAACCCGATTCACTGTTTCCACAGGTGGATAATTACCCTGTTGCTCCAGAGTTTGCTCCCCAAATTACGACTAAGAAATAGCAGCTGAAGTTTCAAGTTTGGACACCATGTTGTACAAGTATAATTGTCAATATTATACAACAAATCAGGCAAAAATTGTACTCAGTTCAACCAAGAACATAACAGTTATAATGTTTGAAAAAATAATACATAAGTGAATTTTCTCCTACCTAATATCTCACAACATGCTTAACACCTGCAAGTTTGGGTTTAGGCCAAAAAAAAAGTACAGTAGACCCTCGGTTATCGGCCATTCCACTTATTGACCAACTTGGTTATTGGCTGTTTTTTCAGCTCCTGGTTATCGGCCTTTATTTCGCTTATTGGCCATATGGTACACGTCAACCTGCTGCCCCAACTGCGTCAGTCTGGCTTTGTCTCTAGGCAAGTGATGAAGCTTCTGCTCATTCATCCAAACATTTCACTATAATTCATTGATTTTCGTGGTTAACGATTAAGTGCAACTGAGAAATAAGTAACCATGGCCCAAAAGAAGTTCCTAGTAAAATTCCTTTGGTAAAGAATGTGAGAAACATGAAGGAATTTAAGAAAGAAGTTGTTGAAAAGTATGAGAGTGGTGTACGGGTGCTAGAACTTGCTGGGATGTATGGGGAAAACAAATCAACAATCACTTCTATCCTGGCAAAGAAGGAACAAATCAAGGAAGCTCATGTGGCAAAAGGAGTAAATGTGCTAACCAAACAAAGGTCACCGATAATGGAAGATATGGATTAGTTGTTGGTTTTGTGAATCACCGAAAAACAATTAGTGGGAGATAGTGTTGCGGAGTTGATGATTTGTGAGAAGGCAAGGCAGTTGCATGCGGATCTTGTAAAGAAAATGCCTGAAACAAGTGCTGCTGTTAGTGAATTTAGGGCCAGCAAAGGCTGGTTTGAGAGATTTAAAAAGTGTAGTGGCATACACAGTGTGGTAAGGCATGGGATGGCTGCAAGTTCTGACAAATGTGTGGCTGAAAAATTTGTGCAGGAATTCAAGGGGTACTTAGAGGATAAAGGATTCCTACCCCAACAAGTGTTCAATCCCACATACTAATGCCCATGCTGGGGACTACCTAGATGGGAATTTCCCAAATTCCTTCTATCTTGCACCAACTGAGCCCTCGGAAGTCACCGAGATTATAAAGTTACTAAAAACAACTCAGGGAATCTGTCTAATGTCCCACCATTACTGTACAAGCGAGCGGCCCATATCCTTTCGCATGCTATTTCATTACTTTTTAACAAGTCACTAGAAACTAGCACCTTCCCGAAATTACTCAAGATGGGAAGGGTTACACCAATACATAAAGGTGGTGACCCTACAGACTTAAACAACTATAGGCCAATATCAAACTTACCATTGCTATCCAAAATCTTTGAGAAACTCGTGCACAGGAGACTATATTCATTTATAACAGCACAAAACATACTCAACCCCTGCCAATTTGGATTTAGGAAAAATAAAAGCACTAATGATGCAATCATAAAAATGCTAGATCTGCTTTACACAGCATTGGAAAATAAGGAATATCCACTAGGAATTTTTACTGACCTAAGGAAAGCTTTTGACACAGTAGACCACGACATCCTACTCCACAAACTTGACCATTACGGTATAAGAGGCCATGCGCTTGCTTATTTCAAATCTTACCTTACTAATAGGTTATCAGTATGTTACCATTAAAGACACAGCATCAACAACACGGCCACTTGATACTGGAGTTCCGCAGGGAAGTGTCCTTGGTCCCCTGCTCTTCCTCATATACATCAATGATCTTCCAAACGTATCCCAACACCTGAAACCCATTCTCTTTGCTGACGACACGACTTATGTCATCTCTCACCCTAATCTTGCCACCCTCAACACCATTGTTAATGAGGAGCTGATCAAAATATCGACTTGGAAGACAGCCAATAAACTTACGCTTAACACTGACAAAACCTACTATATTATGTTTGGTAGCAGAGCAGGAGATGCACAAATTAACATTAAGATCGACAACACTCTAATTATCAGACATAATGAGGGCAAATTCCTAGGCCTATACCTTGACAACAACCTGAATTTCAGTACCCATATCCAACACATAACCAAAAAAGTATCCAAAACGGTTGGGATCCTCTCCAAGATACGATACTACGTGCCGCAAAATGCCCTTCTCACACTATACCACTCACTTATTTATCCATACCTCACCTATGCTATTTGTGCTTGGAGATCAACTGCAGCAACACACCTAAAGCCAATAATAACCCAACAAAAAGCTGCAGTAAGAATAATCACTAAATCCCATCCCTGGCAACACACCCCCCACTCTTCATAGATCTAAACTTACTCCCTGTTCAGTACATCCACACTTACTACTGTGCAATCTACATCTACAGGACCTTAAACTCCAATATCAACCTTGACCTAAAATGCTTTCTTGATAGTTGTGACAGAACCCACAGGCATAACACCAGACACAAACATCTCTACGACATTCCCCATGTCCGACTAAACCTTTACAAAAATTCAATGTATGTCAAAGGCCCTAAAATCTGGAACACCCTACCTGAGAACTCTAGAACTGCAGACACATTCATCACCTTCAAAACTACCATTAGAAAACATCTTATCTCCCTGATAAACCCCATCAACTAACTACACGAATACCACCTGGTGGTTCACACTTACACTCACTCACCCATTTGACCATAAACAGAAATATTAATCTCAATCTTAAAATAATGAATCCTATGATACTCCAATACTGAAACTATGTACTGTGCCAAAACAAAAGCATTCACATTGCTAAACTCACAAACTAGTATTTAGTCACTTAGCCATAATACCAACTTACCTCATAATTTGTAATATTTTAAAATAAGGAATTAAACTAAGTCTGCCCGAAATGCCTAGCTATGCTAGGCGTTCTAGTGGTACACTCTGTAATCATTATTTAACTACATGTAAACCACACAACAACCAAATTCTGTAAATTCAACATTGTAATCTTTATAGAGAATAAATTTTGAATTTGAATTTGAATTGTGATGAAACAGGCCTCTTTGGGAAGAAAATGCCAAAGAGGACCTATATTACACAGGAGGAAAAAGCACTGCCAGGACACAAGCCTATGAAAGGCAGGCTTACTCTTTCATTCTGTGCTAACACTAGTGGGGATTTCAGAGTGAAGCCTTTACTGGTGTATCACTCTGAAAATCCCAGAGGGCTCAAGAAAAACATTGTCATTAAGAATAGACTCTGTATGATGTGGAAAGCAAATAATAAGGCATTCGTCACAAGGCACATTTTCAAAGAGTGGGTTTACCTGGAGAGAGTTTTAGGAGTCAATGCCCACGTGGCCCGGTCTGCGACCAGGCTTCATGGTGGATCAGGGTCTGATCAACCAGGTTGTTACTGCTGGCCACACACAAACTGACGTACGAACCACAGCCCAGTTGGTCAGGTACTGACTTTAGGTGCCTGTCCAGTGCCTTCTTGAAGACAGCCAGGGTTCTATTGGTAATCCCCCTTATGTATGCTGGGAGGCAATTGAACAGTCTTGGGCCCCAGACACTTATTGTGTTGCTTCTCAGTGTACTCATGGTGCCCCTGCTTTTCATCGGAGGAATGTTGCATCTCCTGCCGAGTCTTTTGCTTTCATAGGGAGTGATTTTTGTGTGCAGGTTTGATACCAATCCCTCCAGGACCTTCAAAGTGTATATTATCATGTATCTCTCTCGCATGCATTCGAGGGAATACCGATCAAGGACCTTCAACCATTCCCAGTAGTTTAGGTGCCTTATCGTGTTCATGTGTGCTGTGAAAGTTCTTTGTACACTATCCAGGTCTGCAATGTCGCCAGCCTTGAAGGGGGCCATTAGTGTACAGCAGCATTCCAGCTTAGAGAGCACAAGCGATTTGAAGAGAATCATCATGGGTTTGGCGTCCCTAGTTTTGAAGGTTCTCATTATCCATCCTATTATTTTCCTAGCGGATGAGGTAGATACATTGTTGTGGTCTTTGAAGGCGAGAGCCTCTGACATTATCACTCCCAGGTCTTTCAGATTACTTTTCTGCTCTATTGCATGGTTAGAATTTGTCGTATACCCTGACACATTTTTAATTTCTTCAAATTTCCCATATCTGAGTAGTTGAAATTTCTCTTCATTGAACTTCATATTGTTTTGAGCAACCCATTCAAAGATTTGGTTGATGTCTGCTTAGAGTCTCACGGTGTCTTTGATGGAGGTCACTGCCATGGTAGTCAGGGTGTCATCCGCAAAGGAAGACATAGAGCTCTGGTTTACATCTCTGTCTATGTCAGAAATGAGGATGAGGAATAGAATGGGAGCGAGCACTGTGCCTTGTGGAACAGAACGTTTTACCATGGCTGCCTGGGACTTTACTCTGTTTACTATTACTCTTTGTATTCTGTTTGTCAGGAAGTTGTAGATCCATCTACCAACTTTTCCCATTATTCCTTTATCATGCATTTTGTGTGCTATTACACCATGGTCACACTTGTTGAAAGCTTTTGCAAAGTCTGTATATACTACTTCTGTATTTTGTTTATACTCTACAGCATCCAGGACTTTGTCATAGTGGTCCAGTAGCTGGGACAGGCGGGAGTGACCTGCTCTAAACCCTTGTTGCCCTGGGTTGTGTAATTGATGGGTATCTAGGTGGTTGGCTATGTTGCTTCTTAGAACCCTCTCAAAGATTTTTATGATATGGGATGTTAGTGATATCAGTCTGTAGTTCTTTGCAATTGCTTTACTGCCACCTTTGTGGAGTAGGGCTATGTCTGCTGTTTTTAGTGTGTGTAGGATGACCCATGTCCATGCTCCCTCTCCATAAAATCCTGCAGGCACGCGATAGGGGCTTCTTGCAATTCTTGATGAACATGGAGATCCACGAGTCTGGACCTGGGGCAGAGTGCATGGACGTGTCATTAATTGGCTCTTCAAAGTGTTGTGGAGTTAGAATAATATCCAAGATTTTTGGGATGACCAAATTTTGGATTTTGCTCATAAAGAATTCATTTTGATTGTCGACCCTTAGAGTGGGCAGTGGCTCGCTGAACACTGAGTCATATTGGGACTTTAGTAACTCACTCATTTCTTGGCTGTCATCTGTACATGTCCCATCCCACCTAAGCAGGGGCCCAATACTGGATGTTGTTTTTTCCTTAGATTTGGCATAAGAGAAGAAGTATTTTGGGATTTTTTCAATTTCCTTTATGGCTTTTAGTTCTTCCTGTGATTCTTGTCTCCTATAAGATTCTTTCAGCTTAAGTTCGATATTTGCAATTTCATTTACTAGTGCCTCACTTTGTATTTCAGATATATTGGCCCCACTCAGCAGCTCTGTGACTCTTCACCTTTGTCTGTATAGGGAATATCTCTCTCTTTCTAGTTCACATCTTATCTTTCTTTTTCTTAATGGAATGTGTCTTGAGCATATCTCAAGAACCACAGAATTAATTTTTTCAAGGCAAATGTTCAGATCCGTGTTGTTTAGGATATCTTCCCAGCTTGTTTCATTTAGGACATGGTTTACTTGATCCCATTGTATGTTTTTGATATTGAAATTGAATTTCATGAAGAGACCTTCATGACTGCTCACATTTTACTGGTCTGGAGCCCTGTGCTTACATGTCTGTACCTCTATTATGTTGTGATCTGAGTGTATTGTCTTTGATACAGTTATATTACGTATCAGATCATCATTGTTAGTGAAGATGAGGTCCAGCATATTTTCTAGTCTTGTAGGCTCTACTGTTTGCTGGGTTAAGGTGAATTTGGTGCAGAGATTTAATAGTTCGTGTGTGTGAATTTTCATCTGAGCTGCCTCCCGGGGTGATCTCTGCTAAAACATTGTTTGCTATACTCCTCCATTTCAGGTGTCTCAAGTTGAAATCTCCTAGTAGTAAGATGTTTGGGGCAGGAGTTGGGAGATTTTCCAGACAGTGATCAATTTTCTCAAGCTGCTCCTGGAATTTCTGGGAAGTTGCATCTGGAGGCTTGTATTCCACCACAATGACAAGGTTTTGGTTTTCAATCTTTACCGCCAAAACTTCAACTACATCATTTGAGGTGTTTAGTAGTTCTGTGCAAATGAGCAACTCTGTGACATACAGACCAATCCCACCTTGTTGCCTGTTTAGTCTGTCACATTGGAATAGGTTATAACATAGGATCCATATTTCATTGCCATAATGATCCTTTATGTGGGTCTCAGTGAATGCTGCAAACATTGCATTTGACACCATGAGCAGTCCCTTGACATAAGGAATTTTGTTGTTTTTTGATGGCTTTAGACCCTGTATGTTTGCAAAGACAAATGTCATTCTATTGGTGGAATTCAGGAGAGTTATATTTGCTGGCTCTAATATCTGTTGTTCTCTAGTAGAGGCCAATGTCCCTGCCTCTGCTCCAGAAGTGTTTTCAGGTGGTGTAGGATTATTGTCATTTGATGTGTTTGACCCCAGTGTGAAAAAATACCTCCTGGAAAAGAAATTGCCACTTAAGTGCCTCCTGGTACTGGACAATGATCCTGCTCATCCTCCAGACTTGGAAGACCAATGTTTAGGGATTTCCATTTTATAACAGTGCATTCTAACACCACTCCTCTCAGCCAGCCCATGGACCAGCAGGTCATTTCTAACTTCAAAAAACTACACAAAAGCAGTGTTTCAAAGGTTCTTTGAATTGACCTCGGACACTCATTTGACCCTAAGAGAGTTCTGGAAGAATCACTTCAATATCCTCCATTGCATAAGCCTTATAGGTAAGGCTTGGCAGGGAGTGACTTCCAGGACTTTCAACTCTGCTTGAAGAAAATTGAGGCCAGGGTTTGGGGCTGACTCTGAGGACCCTATGCATGTTGTGCAATCTATTGTGGCACTGGGGAAGTCCGTGGGGTTGAATGTGAGTGGCAAGGATGTGGAAGAGTTGGTGAAGGACCACAGGGAAGAGCTAACCACTGAACAGCTGCATCACCTTCAATTGGAACAGCAACAGACTGCAGCTGAAGAAATTGCTTCAGATGAGGAGGAAGAGAGAGGGGGGAAGGTGCCTTCTTCAGTGATTAAGGGCATGTATGCAAAGTGGAATGAGTTGCAAAGTTTTGTTGAAAAGTATCACACTGATCAAGCTGAAACAAGCCATATCTGCAACATGTTCAGTGACAAAACCCTGTCCCACTTCAGGGAAATCTTAAAGACACAGGAAACAGAGCACTCTGGACAGTTATTTTGTGCAACAGGGGTCCGGTGACTATCAAGCTAGTCCTAGTGGCATTAACTCTTTCGGGGTTTCAGCCGTGCTAGTACAGTTTACGCGCCAGGGATTTTGATGTACTAGTACGCATAAATACTAGCGCCCTCAAATCTAGCAAGAGAAAGCTGGTAGGCCTACATATGAAAGAATGGGTCTATGTGGTCAGTGTGCACAGTATAAAAAAAAACCTGCAGCACACAGTGCGTAATGAGAAAAAAAAAAACTTTGACCGTGTTTTTGGTTTAAAACAGCAACTTTGCACTGTATTTTCGTATGGTATTTATTGTTGTATTCTAGTTTTCCTGGTCTAATTGTATAGAATGGAAGACATATTACAGAAATTGAGATGATTTTGACTGGTTTTACAATGAAAAGTACCTTGAAATTGAGCTCAAAGTAGCAGAAATGTTTGATTTTTACCAAAGTTTAAAAGTAAACAAATCATGCTAAGCGTCCAATACACGTCAACTGGTGAGTCTAATATTCTTTTACAAGTGCGCCGATATTATTTATACCATTTCTACATTAATGCAGTAGTCTGCATAACAGTAAATCCTATTATTTTTGTGAGAATAAAAAATCAAAGTGGAAAGCAAAAGAAATGTAAGAGGGGCCTGGGGACGTGACTAATGAACTGAGGAAATGTTATTTTAGTGCCAGGAATGTCTTTCTTGTTTATTCTGGACCCTATTTGGAAATTAGCATCTTTTGAAATTTGTGTGAAATTGGCAAAATTGCTAAATTCTGACCACTTTATTGGATAGTTGAAATCGGTAAATGGGTGGTTTCTTGTACTCATTCGATAGAAAAAATGGAGTTCTAGCGAAATAGTTATGATTTTTGTCGACTAGTACACTGGAATTGGCCGAAAATAGGGCTCAAAGTGGGCAAAATCGCTGATGTGTAAACATCGTCGAGACTGCTAACTTCGCGAAAGCATAATTCCGTAAGTTTTCCATCAAATTTCATACTTTTGGTGTCATTATGATCGGGAAAAGATTCTCTATCTTTTCATAAGAAAAAATAATTTTTTTTTTTTTTTTTTTAAATTCGGGCGACCCTGAGAACAAGTCTCTGAGAGGGCCTGGCGACCCTCAAAGGGTTAAAAGGCAAAGAAAGGAAGTAACCCCAGAGAGGGACTTGTTACCTGAAGTCATTATGAAGGGGGATTACCCTTCCAAACAATAACCCCAACTCCCTCTCTCCTCCTCCCTATCTTCCATAAGCCAACAAGAGTCTTCAAACTTACTCTCAACATTGACAAAACCTACCTCATTCAGTTTGGTAACAGAGATACATATGTCCCACTTAACATAATGATAAATGGATCACCTATCACAAAGCTCACAGAGGGAAAATTCTTAGGAATCCACCTTCATAACAGACTCAAATTTCAAACATACATACAACAAATTTCCAAGAAAATTTCGAAGACCGTAGGCATACTGTCAAAGATACGGTACTATGTTCCACAGTCAGCCCTCCTGGCCCTATATCACTCACTTATTTACCCCTATCTCACCTATGGAATTTGTGCATGGGGCTCAACAATAAACAATCTCAGACCATTACCCAACAATAGGCTGCAGTCAGAATGATAACAAATTCCCTCTACAGGCAGCACACTCCACCAATATTCAAAACTCTAAACCTACTCAACATACAAAACATCCATACTTATTATCGTACCTACTACATACATAGAACACTTAACTCTGATATAAACCCTCCCCTCAAACGTCTCCTTACCAACCTCAACAGAACACATGACCGTAACACAAGGCACAGATCACTCTTTGATGTTCCTCGTGTCCATCTCACGCTATGCAAAAACTCAATGCACATAAAAGGCCCAAAAATCTGAAATTCATTACCCGTGAATATAAAAGAAACACTGTCGGTTTATAAATTCAAGTCTCTACTTAAAAATCACTTACTCACCCACAACTAAATAAATACTGAATAATTGTATCTCATAAATGTTTAACCTGTGACCCTATTAAACTTTGTTATTTTTAATTACATTACCTAACAGAATACTCCATTCTACTGAATGCTCAGCAACACAGTAAATGACTATATGACCTGTCTTTGAAATACTCATTTGTGCTTAATTGTTATCTGTTTACAATAACGTTTACCACTGAATATATCACTGCTTAGTTAATCTTAAGTTAATTTTAATCCTGCCCATAATGCTCTGCATACAAGGGGCTTTGGCATCTTGCACTTAACCACTGTATTTTTTTTGTACTTCAATGTATCATGTTCAAATTAATAAATAAATAAATAAAACGTATGTACACAAACAAAACAAACAAAATTTATTTCTTTTCAAGATTACATTGAGATTATGAAATTACAATACTGAGTTGCAATGCAAAGAGCCACTATCAAGCCTAGGCACTATGGGCAGACTTAATTTAATGGCTTACAGACTACTTAATACTAAAGAATTTGATCATAGTTTGTTTAAGTTGTACATTTTTTTTTATATTTATAGTTGACAGTAATTTTACTCTAATTACAATAGCTTCAAAAATAAATATAGAAATTATATAATGGGAATATAACACTGTGAGTTGTTGAAAGTAGTTTACAGTATGAGAATGTTACAAGTGGGTGTAAGGCAGTATTGTTTTGGGTAATAGGTAATTGGGAGATTTTTGGTAAAGTTAGATATTGAGTATTTAGTTTAGGGTGAGTAGGTAGCTTTTGAGAAGAGCCTTAAATTGGTGTTCAGACCTGGTACTTTAGTATTTACTGGTAATGAATTCCAAATTTTGGGGCCCTTTATGTGCATAGAGTTTTTACACAGTGAGATATGGACACAAGGTACATCAAAAAGAGATCTGTGTCTTGTGTTATGGTCATGTGTCATGTTAAGGTTGGTGAGGAGAAGTTTGAGTGGAGGGTTTATATTTGAGTGTAGTGTTCTATATATGTAGTAGGCACCTGAATAAGTATGAATGTTCTTAATGGTGAGCAGTTTTAGACTTTTGGACATTGGTGGAATATGCTGTTGGGAGTGGGAATTTGTTATCATTCTGACCGCAGCCTTTTGCTGGGTTATTAGTGGTCTTAGGTAATTTAATGTTATTGATCCCTTTGCACAAATTCCATATGTGAGATAAGGGTAGATAAGTGAGTGATACAGTGCAAGGAGAGCTGATTGTGGAACATAGTACCATATCTTTGATAGTATGCCTACTGTCTTAGAGAGTTTCTTGGAAATTTGTTGTATGTGTTTGGAATTTGAAGCTACTGTCTAGGTGGGTTCCTAGGAATTTTCCTTCTGTGAGTCTTGTGATGGGTGATCCATTTAGTGTTATGTTAAGTGGAACATTTGCAGCTCTGGTTCCAAACTGAATGAAATAGGTTTTGTCAGTATTTAGGGTAAGTTTATTCGTCATCATCCAGGTAGATATTTTCTGCAATTCAGCATTGACAGTGTTGGCGAGTATGGCTGGGTTTGGGTCTGAGAAGACATATGTAGTGTCATCTGCAAATAATATAGGTTTAAGTAGCTGTGATGCATTCAGTAGGTCATTGATGTAGATGAGAAAGAGGAGTGGTCCAAGGACACTTCCTTGTGGGACTCCTACTGTGATTGGTTGGAGTTTACCTGGAGTTTACCTGGAGAGAGTTTCGGGGGTCAACGCCCCCGCGGCCCGGTTTGTGACCAGGCCTCCTGGTGAATCAGCGCCTGATCAACCAGGCTGTTGCTGGTGGCTGCACGCAAACCAACGTACGAGCCACAGCCCGGCTGATCAGGAACTGACTTTAGGTGCTTGTCCAGTGCCAGCTTGAAGACTGCCAGGGGTCTGTTGGTAATCCCCCTTATGTGTGCTGGGAGGCAGTTGAACAGTCTCGGGCCCCTGACACTTATTGTATGGTCTCTTAACGTGCTAGTGACACCCCTGCTTTTCATTGGGGGGATGGTGCATCGTCTGCCAAGTCTTTTGCTTTCGTAGTGAGTGATTTTCGTGTGCAAGTTCGGTACTAGTCCCTCTAGGATTTTCCAGGTGTATATAATCATGTATCTCTCCCTCCTGCATTCCAGGGAATACAGGTTTAGAAACCTCAAGCGCTCCCAGTAATTGAGGTGTTTTATCTCCGTTATGCGCGCCGTGAAAGTTCTCTGTACATTTTCTAGGTCGGCAATTTCACCTGCCTTGAAAGGTGCTGTTAGAGTGCAGCAATATTCCAGCCTAGATAGAACAAGTGACCTGAAGAGTGTCATCATGGGCTTGGCCTCCCTAGTTTTGAAGGTTCTCATTATCCATCCTGTCATTTTTCTAGCAGATGCGATTGATACAATGTTATGGTCCTTGAAGGTGAGATCCTCCGACATAATCACTCCCAGGTCTTTGACGTTGGTGTTTCGCTCTATTTTGTGGCCAGAATTTGTTTTGTACTCTGATGAAGATTTAATTTCCTCATGTTTACCATATCTGAGTAATTGAAATTTCTCATCGTTGAACTTCATATTGTTTTCTGCAGCCCACTGAAAGATTTGGTTGATGTCCGCCTGGAGCCTTGCAGTGTCTGCAATGGAAGACACTGTCATGCAGATTCGGGTGTCATCCACAAAGGAAGACACGGTGCTGTGGCTGACATCCTTGTCTATGTCGGATATGAGGATGAGGAACAAGATGGGAGCTAGTACTGTGCCTTGTGGAACAGAGCTTTTCACCGTAGCTGCCTCGGACTTTACTCTGTTGACGACTACTCTCTGTGTTCTGTTAGTGAGGAAATTATAGATCCATCGACCGACTTTTCCTGTTATTCCTTTAGCGCGCATTTTGTGCGCTATTACGCCATGGTCACACTTGTCGAAGGCTTTTGCAAAGTCTGTATATATTACATCTGCATTCTTTTTGTCTTCTAGTGCATTTAGGACCTTGTCGTAGTCATCCAGTAGTTGAGACAGACAGGAGCGACCTGTTCTAAACCCATGTTGCCCTGGGTTGTGTAACTGATGGGTTTCTAGATGGGTGGTGATCTTGCTTCTTAGGACCCTTTCAAAGATTTTTATGATATGGGATGTTAGTGCTATTGGTCTGTAGTTCTTTGCTGTTGCTTTACTGCCCCCTTTGTGGAGTGGGGCTATGTCTGTTGTTTTTAGTAACTGAGGGACGACCCCCGTGTCCATGCTCCCTCTCCATAGGATGGAAAAGGCTCGTGATAGGGGCTTCTTGCAGTTCTTGATGAACACAGAGTTCCATGAGTCTGGCCCTGGGGCAGAGTGCATGGGCATGTCATTTATCGCCTGTTCGAAGTCATTTGGCGTCAGGATAACATCGGATAGGCTTGTGTTAATCAAATTTTGTGGCTCTCTCATAAAAAATTAATTTTGATCTTCGACTCTCAGTCTGGTTAGCGGCTTGCTAAAAACTGAGTCATATTGGGACTTGAGTAGCTCACTCATTTCCTTGCTGTCATCTGTGTAGGACCCATCTTGTTTAAGTAGGGGCCCAATACTGGATGTTGTTCTCGATTTTGATTTGGCATAGGAGAAGAAATACTTTGGGTTTCTTTCGATTTCATTTATAGCTTTTAGTTCTTCCCGCGATTCCTGACTCCTAAAGGATTCTTTTAGCTTAAGTTCGATGCTTGCTATTTCTCTGACCAGTGTCTCCCTGCGCATTTCAGATATATTGACCTCTTTTAGCTGCTCTGTTATTCTTTTCCGTCGCCTGTAAAGGGAGCGCCTGTCTCTTTCTATTTTACATCTACTCCTCCTTTTTCTTAGAGGAATAAGCCTTGTGCATACATCAAGTGCCACCGAGTTAATCTGTTCTAGGCATAAGTTTGGGTCTGTGTTGCTTAGTATATCTTCCCAGCTTATATCGGTTAGGACTTGGTTTACATGGTCCCACTTTATGTTTTTGTTATTGAAGTTGAATTTGGTGAATGCTCCCTCGTGACTAGTCTCATTTTGTCGGTCTGGGGCTCCACGCATACATGTCTGAACCTCAATTATGTTGTGATCTGAGTATATTGTTTTTGATATGGTGACATTTCTTATCAGATCATCATTGTTAGTGAAGATGAGGTCTAGTGTATTCTCCAGTCTAGTAGGCTCTATTATTTGCTGGTTTAAATTGAATTTTGTGCAGAGATTTAAAAGCTCGTGTGAGTGTGAGTTTTCATCAGAGCTGCCTCCTGGTGTTATTACTGCAACAATATTATTTGCTATATTCCTCCATTTTAGGTGCCTTAAGTTGAAATCCCCCAGGAGCAAGATGTTGGGTGCAGGAGCTGGAAGATTTTCCAGACAGTGGTCAATTTTTAACAGCTGTTCCTGGAATTGCTGGGATGTTGCATCCGGAGGCTTGTAGACTACCACAATGACTAGGTTTTGGTTCTCGACCTTTACTGCTAAAACTTCCACTACGTCATTTGAGGCATTAAGCAGTTCTGTGCAAACAAGTGACTCTGCAATGTACAGGCCAACCCCCCCCTTTTGCCTGTTCACTCTGTCACATCTGTATAGGTTGTAACCTGGGATCCATATTTCGTTGTCCAAGTGATCCTTTATGTGGGTCTCAGTGAAAGCCGCGAACATTGCCTTTGCCTCTGCAAGCAGTCCACGGATGAAAGGTATTTTGTTGTTTGTTGCTGGCTTTAGACCCTGTATATTTGCAAAGAAGAATGTTATCGGACTGGTGGTATTGTTGGTACTGGGGGAGGATTTTTTTTCCGGCATTAGTATCTGTATCTGTTGGTTTGGAGTGGAGGCCATCGACTGTGGTTCCACTCCGGGAATGACTGGATTTGGTGTACGATTTCTGCCATTTCCTGCCAGTTTTTTTTCCTTCCTGGCACTAAAAAACCTCTCCCTCTTGAGTGGCTGCGGCTACCCAGGTTTTCCCATGGCCTGGATGTTTTGTATCTTTTTGTCCCCTTTAGATGGTATGCCTGGCAATTTAAGTTATAGCACAGTCTTTCCTGTACTGAAGAGGTACACATTTCAGGGTGAAAAAGCTTACAGGAAGGGAGTTTGCATTTTCCTGTTGTCATATGGGCATGGCATTTTCTAGGGTGGTCATAGTTGCATGTCCCATCTGTTTTTCCAGATTTCCCATGCCAGCAGATACCAAGTGCATAGTATGTGCACAGGCTTGGTTTCCGCTTGCCTTGGGTTTCTGTGACTGTATTCCCTGTTGGTGCATGTTTCCCTGTCTTACTTCTATCCTCCCTAGCACCAACAATGGAGCTCCCACCAAGAGTTTGCACCATTTGTGTACACGTATTGGCTTCTGTTACTAAGGTATGACTTTAGGTAGTTGAGGGAGTGCCCTTTTATACCATAGTGTGTTAATTTAGTGTGCAGCAATTCATGGTCGACTGTATCAAAAGCTTTACGTAAGTCAGTGAAAATTCCCAGTGGGACTTCTTTCTTCGCAAGAGCGGTATATATTAGCTATAGCATGTGTATAATAGCATCATTTGTGCTTTTATTATTCCTGAATCCAAACTGACAGGGGTTTAGTATGTTGTTTGAGATGAGGTAGGAATAGACAGTGTTTCTTTTATATTCACGGGTAATGAATTTCAGATTTTTGGGCCTTTTATGTGCATTGAGTTTTTGCATAGTGTGAGATGGACACAAGGAACATCAAAGAGTGATCTGTGCCTTGTGTTACCGTCATGTGTTCTGTTGAGGTTGGTAAGGAGACGTTTGAGGGGAGGGTTTATATCAGAGTTAAGTGTTCTATGTATGTAGTAGGTACAATAATAAGTATGGATGTTTTGTATGTTGAGTAGGTTTAGAGTTTTGAATATTGGTGGAGTGTGCTGCCTGTAGAGGGAATTTGTTGTCATTCTGACTGCAGCCTTTTGTTGGGTAATTAATGGTCTGAGATGGTTTATTGTTGACCCCATGCACAAATTCCATAGGTGAGATAGGGGTAAATAAGTGAGTGATATAGGGCCAGGAGGGCTGACTGTGGAACATAGTACCGTATCTTTGACAGTATGCCTACGGTCTTCAAAATTTTCTTGGAAATTTGTTGTATGTATGTTTGAAATTTGAGTCTATTATCAAGGTGGATTCCTAAGAATTTTCCCTCTGTGAGCTTTGTGATAGGTGATCCATTTATCATTATGTTAAGTGGGACATCTGTAGCTCTGTTACCAAACTGAATGAGGAAGGGTTTGTCAATGTCGAGAGTAAGTTTGAAGACTCTTGTTGGCTTATGGAAGATAGGGAGGAGGAGAGAGGGAGTTGGGGTTATTGTTTGGAAGGGTAATCCCCCTTCATAATGACTTCAGGTAACAAGTCCCTCTCTGGGGTTACTTCCATTCTTTGCCTTTTAACCCTTTGAGGGTCGCCAGGCCCTCTCAGAGACTTGCTCTCAGGGTCGCCCGAATTTCAAAAAAAAAAAAAAAATTATTTTTTCTTATGAAAAGATAGAGAATCTTTTCCCGATCATAATGACACCAAAAGTATGAAATTTGATGGAAAACTTACGGAATTATGCTTTCACGAAGTTAGCAGTCTCGACGATGTTTACACATCAGCGATTTTGCCCACTTTGAGCCCTATTTTCGGCCAATTCCAGTGTACTAGTCGACAAAAATCATAACTATTTCGCTAGAACTCCATTTTTTCAATCGAATGAGTACAAGAAACCACCCATTTACCGATTTCAACTATCCAATAAAGTGGTCAGAATTTAGCAATTTTGCCAATTTCACACAAATTTCAAAAGATGCCAATTTTCAAATAGGGTCCAGAATAAACAAGAAGGACATTCCTGGCACTAAAATAACATTTCCTCAGTTTATTAGTCACGTCCCCAGGCCCCTCTTACATTTCTTTTGCTTTCCACCTTGATTTTTTATTCTCACAAAAATAATAGGATTTACTGTTATGCAGACTACTGCATTAATGTAGAAATGGTATAAATAATATCGGCGCACTTGTAAAAGAATATTAGACTCACCAGTTGACGTGTATTTAACGCTTAGCATGATTTGTTTACTTTTAAACTTTGGTAAAAAATCAAACATTTCTGCTACTTTGAGCTCAATTTCATGGTACTTTTCATTGTAAAACCAGTCAAAATCATCTCAATTTCTGTAATATGTCTTCCATTGTATACAATTAGACCAGGAAAACTAGAATACAACAATAAATACCATACGAAAATACAGTGCAAAGTTGCTGTTTTAAACCAAAAACACGGTCAAAGTTTTTTTTTCTCATTACGTACTGTGTGCTGCAGGATTTTTTTTATACTGTGCACACTGACCACATAGACCCATTCTTTCATATGTAGGCCTACCAGCTTTCTCTTGCTAGATTTGAGGGCGCTAGTATTTATGTATACTAGTACGTCAAAAACCCTGGCACGTAAGCCATACTAGTACGGCTGAAACCCCGAAAGAGTTAATGCCACTTGGACTAGCTTGATAGTCACTGGACCCCTGTTGCACAAAATAACTGTCCAGAGTGCTCTGTTTCCTGTGTCTTTAAGATTTCCCTGAAGTGGGACAGGGTTTTGTCACTGAACATGTTGCAGATATGGCTTGTTTCAGCTTGATCAGTGTGATACTTTTCAACTCATTCCACTTTGCATACATGCCCTTAATCACTGAAGAAGGCACCTATCCCCCTCTCTCTTCCTCCTCATCTGAAGCAATTTCTTCAGCTGCAGTCTGTTGCTGTTCCAATTGAAGGTGATGCAGCTGTTCAGTGGTTAGCTCTTCCCTGTGGTCCTCCACCAACTCTTCCACATCCTTGCCACTCACATTCAACCCCATGGACTTCCCCAGTGCCACAATAGATTGCATAACAGGCGTAGGGTCCTCAGAGTCAGCCCCAAACCCTGGCCACAGTTTTCTTCAAGCAGAGTTCAAAGTCCTGGAAGTCACTCCCTGCCAAGCCTTACCTATAAGGCTTATGCAATGGAGGATATTGAAGTGATTCTTCCAGAACTCTCTTAGGGTCAAATGAGTGTCCGAGGTCAATTCAAAGAACCTTTGAAACACTGCTTTTGTGTAGTTTTTTGAAGTTAGAAATGACCTGCTGGTCCATGGGCTGGCTGAGAGGAGTGGTGTTAGAATGCACTGTTATAAAATGGAAGTCCCTAAACATTGGTCTTCCAAGTCTGGAGGATGAGCAGGATCATTGTCCAGTACCAGGAGGCACTTAAGTGGCAATTTCTTTTCCAGGAGGTATTTTTTCACACTGGGGCCAAACACATCAAATGACAATAATCCTACACCACCTGAAAACACTTCTGGAGCAGAGGCAGGGACATTGGCCTCTACTAGAGAACAACAGATATTAGAGCCAGCAAATATAACTCTCCTGAATTCCACCAATAGAATGACATTTGTCTTTGCAAACATACAGGGTCTAAAGCCGTCAAAAAACAACAAAATTCCTTACATCAAGGGACTGCTCACGGTGTCAAATGCAATGTTTGCAGCATTCACTGAGACCCACATAAAGGATCATTATGACAATGAAATATGGATCCTAGGTTATAACCTATTCCAATGTGACAGACTAAACAGGCAACAAGGTGGGATTGGTCTGTATGTCACAGAGTTGCTCATTTGCACAGAACTACTAAACACCTCAAATGATGTAGTTGAAGTTTTGGCGGTAAAGATTGAAAACCAAAACCTTGTCATTGTGGTGGAATACAAGCCTCCAGATGCAACTTCCCAGAAATTCCAGGAGCAGCTTGAGAAAATTGATCACTGTCTGGAAAATCTCCCAACTCCTGCCCCAAACATCTTACTACTAGGAGATTTCAACTTGAGACACCTAAAATGGAGGAGTATAGCAAACAATGTTTTAGCAGAGATCACCCCGGGAGGCAGCTCAGATCCAGTAGGCCTGCTGCAGTGTTCCTTCTTTTGTTCTTATGTATTCAGCAGACTTGCTGGCTGGCTTTGGATGTCTCTGGCTGTCTCTCTGTCTATATCACCGTCTGCCTGCATCTCTGTCTATCTATATCTCTGTCTCTCTCTCACATGTACATGTAAGTACAGTTATTATACATAGTGTAAATTACCTAGGATAACCTTAAAATTCCAGGAAAAGTGTCTACGGTGCTTGTAGATATAAGACATAAATACCCATGATGCAACATGCATTTTTACTTGCTCAGGAATCACGGAGCGGCTTGTAAACAACAGTTTTACAAGCCGCTCCCTGAGAGAGAAGCAGACGGACAGACAGACACACACAGACAGACAGAAAGACATAAGCAGAGCTAGACAGACAGACAGACAGACAGACAGACAGATAGATACAGACAGACATGTTTGTGTGTAACAGTGATTTTAGATTTTGCCACCGAAGTGGCTAGTTTATTGTGCACTCCATATCCATCCTGTGGATGGTAGCGCAAGAGCATATGGATACATAAAAGGCCTAGGAACTAGGCCTTAAAAGATTTAACAGGTGTACATTTGGGTTTTTATTTATCTACATATCTACAGTTCACTTATCTGTTACATGCAAATTTAGGAAATTTGCTTAGTATGTATATCTGGTATCTTATTTTCATTAATAAGATATCTTGACATGTCACATACATAGGTCATTATACTGTCTGTCTCTGTATTCCTCAATAAGTGGACAATTAAGCACATAGTGTTCAAGACAGTGACCATATGCCTGATCACATAATTTACATTTAGTTTGATCATCATCTGTGTGTCTCCCAAACTACCAGAAGTACTTGTAACCAAGCCTAAGCCTGGCCACTACATCAGTCAGTCTGTTCACATTGCAAGTTGCTCCATAAACATACTTATCTACGTTCATTTTATCATAGTGGGTTATAGATCTGCTCAGGCTTCTAACTGCATTCCTATAACAATCATTTTCATTATTTACTTCTCTCCTAATATTACTCCTAATGCTAGACACAGTTATACCAAAGTTATATTCTACATTCTCCTTCTGGGTACTCTTCTTGGCTAACATATCAACTTTATCATAAAGGAGTAATCCAGTGTGTAATGGGATCCATAGCAATTGTACATTAATTCCTTTGTCCCTGATTTTTTAGTATCTGTACCTGGCTTCTCCAATGAGCATGTTGTTGGAGTCATTATATGAGTCAAGAGCCTTCAATGATGACATAGAATCAGTAATGATGATAGAGTCAAGCTCAGTGTCATAGGTTAGCTTTAGTGCCATTAGGATTGCAAACAATTCAGTTTGCAGTGTAGATGCCCAGTTGTTAATTCTTATGCCTAACTCAACAAATTTATTATCATTCTTAACTAGGGAGGTGGCAAGTGATTTAACAAGTGATTTAAAGAAGGGATTACTAGCAATGAGCTTCTTGGGAGGGACTTGCAGGTATGTGATATTAAATGAACACATCTTCCATGGAGGGGTGAAATGCTCTTGTTGCCTACAGTGATACAGTTCATGCAGGTTATAAAACTAAATGCAATTGCACATTTTCACAAACCATTTAGATCTGCCTGTATTTACCTCTAGACACTTGGTAAGATTCATTGTGACAGTGTCTGGTTCATTTGTTAACATTCTAATACCAAGTAGTGTTAATCTCAACAATCCTATCACTGATACTAGAAATACCAAGCTCCTTCCTCATATTAAGATCCTTTGTAGATTTGGGACACCTAAGAATAATTCTGAGAGCTTCATTTTGCATTAATTCCAAGGGTTGGAGAGAACTTTCTCTAGCTAATATCAACATAGGAGCAGCATAATCAATTAAGGACCTAACATAGGTTACGTATATCATTCTCACAATTCTCACATTAGCACCATAGTTGGGGTTGTAGCCAGCAACAGCCTTGAGAGCATTTAGCCTATCTTTGCATTTCTTATATAGTTATGGTACAATATATTTGTTAACTAAAGGGTACATCTACACCAAGATATCTGTAAGTTTTAATGTAGCTAATGTTTTTACCCTGCAAATAGATGGGTGGGGGATGTCGTTTGCTTGTTAATACGTATCGTTGTTTTAGAGGAAGATATTATAAGGCCTAGTAGATTACAAATTGCTTGAACTTCATTAAGAATGGTACTCATCTTCTTATGCCCTGTTGTATGTATCATGGTGTCATCAGCATAGCTTATAGCTATATGTTTAGGTGAGGCAGGTAGAGCATTTAGGAGAGCATTAATCAGAATATTAAATAGCATGGGACTAAGAGCTCCTCCCTGCGGTGTACTAAAGACATCACTTTCGACTCACTTCTAAAGCCTTGGTAGAGAACAGAGGATACTCTGTTTGACAGGTATCCTATTAACCAGCAGAGTAAGCTACCACCAATATTCATTTTGGCTAGTTCATGTAGTATAATGGTTCTGTTCGCAATATCAAATGCAGATTTTAGATCAAGTGGTAAAACTAGTAGATGTGTGCACAGTGAGAAAGGTGGAAATACAGTTCTGCACACTTTTACCTTTCATGAACCCATAAAGGTAGGGGGAAAGTTGGTGTCTGATTCTGTAGTACAGTCTGTTAAGTATCATTCTTTCAAAAGTTTTACAAAGACAACTAGTTAAGGAGATCGGTCTAAATGTATCAGGCTGTTGGGGCTTAGGGATAGGCACAACGAGACTATTGGTCCAGGAAAACTCCTTCAATGTAACTGGTATTATACAGTGCCAACAAAGAGTTATCAGGCAAGTACCTTAAAATTCTGAGAATATCATAGGTTATACCATCCTCTCCAGGAGCAGTTGATTGACCTTTAGTTAATGCATTATCTAATTCATACTCAGTGAAGAGGCAATCACTTTCATCAATATTTTGGCTTATAAAATTAATCAGTTTTAACATTTCTTCAGAAGCACTCTCTAAATTTTTTCTAATATGAGATGGAAGGTTTTCATGCCTGGATGTTTTGGACCACTCGTTTATGAAGTCATTTGCTTTTTCAAGAGGAAAGGGATGAGCAACATTGCCAGTCTTTTTCCTGGTTATTTTATTTATACCTTTCCAAGCCAAACTTAAAGGAGTGGACCTATTTAATTAACTAACAAATTGTTCCCATTCCTGTTGCCTAAGTTCTTGCTTTCTATTCCTTGCATTTGTTAGTGCAGCTTGGAATGTTCTGAGCAGGTCTGGGGTTCTACATTCACGGTATGCTTTACCAATCCTCCTAGCTGCATGTGCTAGATTGTGTAGCTCTGGATCATTATAGTACATATATGTATTTACATTGGTTTTTATTGGCATTTATAGTGGAAGGTCTATGTTTTAAATAAATCAAGGGTTAGCTGGAGCAATGTGCATTTATCAAGTGTCACTGGGCTGTCAACAGCTTTTATTGACACTTGTCATAACACCATTCTTCAAAGGTGATATAAAAAAGACCTGGAAAACCCTATCTGAAATTAATTAGAATTAATTTTTCAAAGATTTTAGAGAGTAGTGGTAAGTTAGATATTGGTCTATAGTTATTCAAGTCAGCTTGATCACCTCCTTTGTGGATTGGGGTAATCCTCGCTATTTTGAGAACTTCTGGGAAGGTGGAGCATTCAGTGAATTTGTTAAAGAGTGTTGCAATAATTGATGATAGTACTTGTGAAGCTTTTTTGCACATAAAAGTAGGGAAGTTGTTTATGTCTCCTGCCTTGTTCTTAAGGGTGTTGATGATGAGCGAGACCCCTGTTGGGTTGGTTGGGGCTAGGAATAGTGTATGCAGGTAGGTGCCTGTGAGGTAGTCTGATAGACGGGTGTTTGAGCTTCGGATTTTGCTTGCTAGATTCTTTCCTATGTTGGAGAAGAAAATATTGAGTCTGTTTGCTGTTTCAGTTGGTGGGAGTAGGGGTTCATCTGATTTTGTTAATTTGATTGTTTTGTTTTTGGATATCCTTTTAGTTCCTAGAATTTCAGATAGGGTTTTCCAGGTCTTTTTTATATCACCTTTGAAGAATGGTGTTATGACAAGTGTCAATAAAAGCTGTTGACAGCCCAGTGACACTTGATAAATGCACATTGCTCCAGCTAACCCTTGATTTATTTAAAACATAGACCTTCCACTATAAATGCCAATAAAAACCAATGTAAATACATATATGTACTATAATGATCCAGAGCTACACAATCTAGCACATGCAGCTAGGAGGATTGGTAAAGTATACCGTGAATGTAGAACCCCAGACCTGCTCAGAACATTCCAAGCTGCACTAACAAATGCAAGGAATAGAAAGCAAGAACTTAGGGAACAGGAATGGGAACAGTTTGTTAGTTAATTAAATAGGTCCACTCCTTTAAGTTTGGCTTGGAAAGGTATAAATAAAATAACCAGGAAAAAGACTGGCAATGTTGCTCATCCCTTTCCTCTTGAAAAAGCAAATGACTTCATAAACGAGTGGTCCAAAACATCCAGGCATGAAAACCTTCCATCTCATATTAGAAAAAATTTAGAGAGTGCTTCTGAAGAAATGTTAAAACTGATTAATTTTATAAGCCAAAATATTGATGAAAGTGATTGCCTCTTCACTGAGTATGAATTAGATAATGCATTAACTAAAGGTCAATCAACTGCTCCTGGAGAGGATGGTATAACCTATGATATTCTCAGAATTTTAAGGTACTTGCCTGATAACTCTTTGTTGGCACTGTATAATACCAGTTACATTGAAGGAGTTTTCCTGGACCAATAGTCTCGTTGTGCCTATCCCTAAGCCCCAACAGCCTGATACATTTAGACCTATCTCCTTAACTAGTTGTCTTTGTAAAACTTTTGAAAGAATGATACTTAACAGACTGTACTACATGTTGTTTACACAAACCCACACTCCCTTCCCCACTAAAACATTGCTGGGACCAATAAATACTATGTATAAATGTATTTCTAGACAATAGTATTTGACTGAAATAGGTGAAAATGTTCACCTGTCAATGTTTGTGCAGTTATTGTATAGCACGCAACTAGTGTACATATCCAAAATATGGCTTATATTGGTCTCACAGGCCATAAAAGTTTCTTGTAGAAATAAAATGTTAAAAAATAAAAGTGTAGAAAAATAATAAATACACTATTACCACGTGACCGACAGTCAGCGGTGTTGCTGTAAGCGGCTCACTTTCTGTCAACTTCACGCCTCCGTATCTCAGTAAGTATTGATCGCAATTTTTTTTTGGCCTATAACACTCACAAAAATATGCTCTATCATTTCATAAGAATTTTTTTTTTTTCGAAAATTTCTCGACCCTGAGAACAAGTTTGGGAGAGGCCTTGTCGACCCTCAAAGGGTTAACAATATTTTATTACATGAAAACTACACTTTGTATACTGCAGAAAGAAATAAAGTTTGTTTAACATTTTGCATATATACTCACAAAGGTATGCAGTACAGTAGTACGAGTTCATGCATTGATGGCATAACTCACCTGTACAAGTATAACAAAACGCTAACCTATGCAACACAGTACATAGCAAAAGCACACATTGATTTAGCAGGTTTGTAGAAAAACATCATAGGCAAGCTCGTAGCAACAATGCAGCGGATAATGGCTTCAGGATAGGTACCCCAAATTATGAACACAGGTGTAGTTTTGTGGCCTGTATACCTGCCCATAGCTTCATCAGCGTGATAACAAAGGTAGGAAAGAGAAAAAAGGCAGTAAACAGTAAATGCTAAATATACATGTACAATGTATATAGACTATGCACAGAATAACAAATGTGCAAGCAAGAGATAGTGACAACTGTGAGTGACCAGACTTGAGGTAAGTTTGAAAATTTTGATCCACAAGTCCCAGACATTGATTCATAACTTTTGTGGGCTTCCTTGTCATTGGCTAGGATGAACCACAGAGTTTTAGCATAACAGTGGCCCCTCCTGCTATTCTTTTAAATTGCTGGTTCACTGGTCAGGAGGGTATACCTATATGGGTATGTGATGTGTTGAATAAAATGTAATATACTCTAGCATGCCACATGGAGGGAGGGGGGATGAAGAGGAAGGGGAAGAATGAAGGAGAAGGGAAGGAAAAGAGGGAGAGAGAGAGAGAGGGGGAGAGATATCAAAGCATGCTTGCATTAGTTTTTCCTTTGTATGTCAAGTCATGTCATCAATACAGTGAACTAAGTCTGTTTTATTGGATGTTTGCCCATGTCCAGTAGTCGATTAAGTAGACTATGTTCACTTAATCAAAACGTTCAGTATAAAAGAATTTTTGGTAAATCAGACACCCCCTTCCCCCTATTAGTCCATTTTATCTGAATTTTACTGTAGCAGGCATTTTCTGTAGAAAGTGCATATGTTAATTTGCAGGTACAGACATCAATCCCATCAAGGCAGTTCTTGTAGTGGGTGAGGAAAGGTATTGAAGCACCTTTCCCACCCATTACAAGAACTGCTCCACTGTAATTTAAATTCCTCTAACTTCCTACATGTTTAACACCTGTACTATATTAACTTCAGGCCCATGAAGATACCTGGAGTTTACCTGGAGAGAGTTCCAGGGGTCAACGCCCCCACAGCCCGGTCTGTGACCAGGCCTCATGGTGGATCAGAGCCTGATCAACCAGGCTGTTACTGCTGGCTGCACACAATCCAACGTGCGAGCCACAGCCTGGCTGGTCAGGTACCGACTTTAGGCGCTTGTCCAGTGCCTGCTTGAAGATAGCCAGGGGTCTATTGGTAATCCCCCTTATGTATGCTGGGAGGCAGTTGAACAGTCTTTGGGCCCCTGACAATTATTGTGCTGTCTCTTAATGTGCTAGTGACACCCCTGCTTTTCATTGGGGGGATGTTGTATCGTCTGCCGAGTCTTCTGCTTTCGTAGTGAGTGATTTTCGTGTGCATTTTCGGTACTTGTCCCTCTAGGACTTTCCAGGTATATACAGTGGACCCCCGGTTAACGATTTTAATCCGTGCAAGAGGGATAATTGTTATGCGAAATAATCGTTATGTGAATTAATTTTCCCCATAAGAAATAATGGAAATAAAATTAATCCGTGCAAGACGCCCAAAAGTATGAAAAAATTTTTTTTTTACCACATGAAATGTTAATTTTAATACACACAAACTGAAAAAGGCATGCACAATTACATGACACTTACTTTTATTGAAGATCTGGTGATGATTGATGGGATGGGAGGAGGGGAGAGCATTATCTTCTTACTGTTTAGAAGGGGAATCCCCTTCCATTAGGACTTGAGGTAGTAAGTCCTTTTCTGGGGTTACTTCCCTTCTTTTTTTAATGCCACTAGGGCCAGCTTCAGAGTCACTGGACTTCTTTCGCACAAGATATCTGTCCATAGTGGCCTGTACCTCTCGTTCCTTTATGACTTGCCTAAAGTGTTTCACAACATTGTCAGTGTAATAATCACCAGCACGGCTTGCAATAGCTGTGTGAGGGTGATTTTCATCCATGAAGGTTTGCACTTCAAGCCACTTTGCACAGATTTCCTTTATCTTTGTAGTAGGCAACTTCTTCAATTTCTCTCTCCCCTCCTCTGAACCAGTTTCCCCAGGTCTGGCCTCTTGCTCTTGAAGTTGATCTATCAGCTCATCAGTGGTTAGTTCTTCATTGTCCTCCTCCACCAACTCTTCCACATCCTCCCCACTAACCTCCAACCCCAAGGACTTTCCCAATGCCACAATGGATTCCTCAACTGGCACAGGATTCTCAGGGTTAGCCTCAAACCCTTCAAAATCCCTTTTGTCTACACATTCTGGCCACAGTTTCTTCCAAGCAGAGTTCAAGGTCCTCTTAGTCACTTCCTCCCAAGCCTTACCTATAAGGTTTACACAATTGAGGATATTAAAGTGATCTCTCCAAAACTCTCTTAGAGTCAGTTGAGTTTCTGAGGTCATTACAAAGCACCTTTCAAACAGAGCTTTTGTGTACAGTTTCTTGAAGTTGGAAATAACCTGCTGGTCCATGGGCTGCAGGAGAGGAGTGGTATTAGGAGGCAAAAACTTCACCTTAATGAAGCTCATGTCCCCATAAAGTCGCTCTGCCACGTCTGTAGGATGACCAGGGGCATTGTCTAACACCAGGAGGCACTTAAGTTCTAATTTCTTTTCAGTTAGGTAATTTTTCACATTGGGGGCAAATGCATGGTGTAACCAGTTATAGAAAAATTCCCTAGTGACCCATGCCTTACTGTTTGCCCTCCACAGCACACACAAATTATCCTTGAGGACATTCTTTTGCCTGAACGCTCTGGGAGTTTCAGAGTGATACACTAATAAAGGCTTCACTTTGCAATCACCAGTAGCATTGGCACACATCAACAAAGTAAGCCTGTCTTTCATAGGCTTATGTCCTGGGAGTGCCTTTTCCTCCTGAGTAATGTAGGTCCTGCTTGGCATTTTCTTCCAGAACAGGCCTGTTTCATCACAATTAAACACTTGTTCAGGTTTCAGTCCTTCAGTTTCTATGTACTCCTTGAATTCCTGCACATATTTTTCAGCCGCTTTGTGGTCCGAACTGGCAGCCTCACCATGCCTTATCACACTATGGATGCCACTACGCTTCTTAAATCTCTCAAACCAACCTTTGCTGGCCTTAAATTCACTCACATCATCACTAGTTGCAGGCATTTTTTTAATTAAATCCTCATGCAACTTCCTAGCCTTTTCACATATGATCGCTTGAGAGATGCTATCTCCTGCTAGCTGTTTTTCATTTATCCACACCAATAAGAGTCTCTCAACATCTTCCATCACTTGCGATCTTTGTTTCGAAAACACAGTTGAACCTTTGGCAAGAACAGCTTCCTTGATTGTCTTTCTGGTGCCCACAATAGTAGCGATGGTTGATTGGGGTTTCTTGTACAGCTTGACTAGGTCGGCTATACGCACTCCACTTTCATACTTATCAATTATCTCTTTCTTCATTTCTATAGTAATTCTTACCCTTTGAGGTGTAGGGTTGGCACTAGAAGCTTTCTTGGGGCCCATGGTCACTTATTTTCCAGAAACAGCACCGAAAATACTGTAATAATACGAAATATTCCGAGTGTATGCTTGGATGTTACCGCGGAGGCTGGCTGGTAAACAATGGGACGGGCGGCACATGTGAGGCTGGCTGAGGGCACATTGGACGCGTCTCGGACGAAAATCGGTGAGCGGGTTTTTAATCGGTATGCGCGGCAAAAATTTTGCGATAAAAGTAATCGGTATGCGGAAAAATCGCTATGTGATGCCATCGTTATGCGGGGGTCCACTGTATAATCATGTATCTATCCCACCTGCATTCCAGGGAGTACAGATTCAGGAACTTCAAGCGCTCCCAGTAATTGAGGTGTTTTATCTCTATTATGCGTACCGTGAAGGTTCTCTGTACATTTTCTAGGTCAGCAATTTCACCTGCCTTGAAAGGTGCTGTTAGTGTGCAGCAATATTCCAGCCTAGATAGAACAAGCGACCTGAAGATGATATGACATATTAGTATTTTTCTTTCACCAGCATGCCTTCTTTTCAATATACGTATGAAGCCATGATTACCTGATTAGGATAACAAAAAAATTAGGTAACGGAACATTAGATATCAGATTGGAGGGAGAGAGTGTGGAGGAGGTGAATGTATTCAGATATTTAGGAGTGGACGTGTCAGCAGATGGGTCTATGAAAAATGAGGTGAATCATAGAATTGACAAGGGGACAAAGGTGAGTGGTGCACTGAGTCTGTGGAGACAAAGAACTTTATCTAAGAAAGCAAACAGGGAAATGTTTAAGAGTATAGTTATACCAACACTTGTATGGGTGTGAGGCATGGGTAGTGAATGTTGCAACAAGGAGAAGGCTGGAGGCAGTGGAGATGTCATGTCTGAGGGCAATGTGTGGTGTGAATATAATGCAGAGAATCCGTAGATTGGAGATTAGGAGGTGTGGGATTACCAAAACTATTATCCAGAGGGGTGAGGAGGGATTACTGAGATAGTTTGGATATACAGAGAGGATGAAATGAAATAGAATGACTTTGAGAGTGTATAAATCTGTAGTGGAGGGAAGGCAGGGTAGGGGTCAGCCTAGGAAAGGTTCAAGGGAGGGGGTAAAGGAGGTTTTGTGTGCGAGGGGCTTGGACTTCCAGCAAGCATGCGTGAGCGTGTTAGATAGGAGTGAATGGAGACAAATGGTTTGTAGGACTTGACGTGCTGTTGGAGTGTGAGCAAGGTAACATTTATAAAGGGATTCAGGGAAACTGGCTGGCCGGACTTGAATCCTGGAGATAGGAAGTACAGTTCCTGCACTCTGAAGGAAGGGTGTTAATGTTGCAGTTTTATAACTGTAGTGTAAGTGCACCTCAAGCAAGACAGTGATGGAGTGGATGATGAAAGTATTTCTCTTTTGGGCCACCCTGCCTTGGTGGGGAAACAGCCGATGTGTTAATAAAAAAAAAAAAGCCTGAGGCACTACATATAAAAACACACGTATTGATGGTTTGTTCTGCGGTTGTTTACCACTGATGCAGCTGACTGCCATGGTAGCCAAATGAAATTTTCAAATATCACCAGACTCTTAAAACAAGCTCAAAATGTGCTAAATTTACATGCATTAATATACAGGCCATTATTCTAGATCTGCTAAATCCCAATCCTGAGCTTAAAAGGTGTTTATGTCTAGAACTCAGTAAAATGTTCTTTGCAGAGTTAAAAGGTCAACCACTCCTAATGAACAATGTTCAGCAATGAACAAAGACATATTTCTCTGTTCTTCTTACATCATAATCACAGCCAAGAGCTAAACCCATAAGGGTCATTCAGTGTTCTTACATCATTGCTTAGTTTTTTTCAAACTGAAGCAGTGTTTGTCGATGTGTAATGAATGGTTCTTCAGTTTTCTTGTGTTTGGCAATATTTAGCTGCAATTTAACATTTGCAGGACACTGTCACTTATATGAGTCGCATTCAGCATGTGATCTGGACCTGACTGTGCATGTTCTCTTTTTACTCACAATCTTAATGTGTACAAGTAGATGTGTCTACAGCTAGGACTGCATAATGATTTGTGAGGGCTCTGGTGGCCTAGTGGCTAACGCTCTTGTTTCACACGGCGAGGGTCTGGGTTCAATTCCCATCCAGAGTAGAAACATTGGGCGTGTTTCTTTCCACCTGTTGTCTATGTTCCCCATCAGTAAAATGGGTACCTGGGTGTTAGTCGACTGGTGTGGGTCGCATCCTGGGACACTTACCTAATTTGCCCGACATGCGGAGCATAACAAGGGGTTTTCTATATAGTAGTATGTCATTGTTGTCAGCTAGGCAACAATGTATATGTACTTGTAGTAAATAAAGATATTATTATTATATATTATTATATTATATGTTTTAAAAATATTTCACATTTATGCTTTTAAGTTTATTGATTTTACTATTTAATAAGAGTACATTTGTACTGAAACATGACCAAAACAAACCTACAGTGTGCAAATAGCAGCTTTTGTGTATTACTGCAATATACCATTATGTGGGTGTTCCTTGATTTACGATGGGGTTACGTTACAATGAACCCATTGTAAGTTGAAAATATTGTGTCGAATATGAATATATGATAAATAACTCATCACTAATAAACAAATAATTACTGAAACTAAATACAGTGGTCCCTCGTTTATCATTGTTAATCCGTTCCTGGAAGTGCGACGATTATCGAAATAGACGATTTTCGAATCAATTTTCCCCATAAGAAATAATGTAAATACAATTAATCCGTTCCTGACACCCAGAAGTATTAAAACAAAAAAAATTTTTACATGAAATATACATGTAATACATAAACAATACAATGGGACATGATGAATGAAATATTAACAGCATAACACTTGCCTTTATTGGCAATTCTTCTTAGTGTATGGAAGACTGGAGGAGGAGAGAGATTGGATTAGTTACTGTTTGGAAGGGGAATCCCCTTCCATCAACACCTCATGTACCAAGTCCTTTTCCGGAGTTACATACTTCTCTTCTCTGTTTCTTAATGCCACTAGGACCAGCTTGAGAGTCACTGGAGTCCTGTCTCACAAAAAAAAGTGTCCAGAGAGCTCTGTTTCTGGCATCTCTTTAAAACTTCCCTAAAATGGGCCAAGACTCTGTCACTGTACAAGTTGCTGATATGACTTGCAACATCCTTCTCAGCGTGATGTTTCTCCATAAATCTTTCCATCCTATCCCACATTTCAAAAATCTCCTTAATTTCTGAAGAAGGCACCTTCCATCTCTCTTCCTCCTCCTCTGCAGCAAGATTCTGAGCTGCGATCTGTTGCTTTTCCTGCTGAAGCTCTTGCAGCTCCTCAGTGGTTAGCTCTTCATTATGGTCCCCCACCAACTCTTCCACATCCTCCAAACTCACATCCAACCCCATGGAACTCCCCATTGCCACAACAGAGTTCACAACTGACATAGGCTCATCAGGGTCAGCCACAAACCCTTCAAAATCCCTCTTGTGGACACAATCTGGCCACAATTTTCTCCAAGCAACAACAGCTTCCTTGATTTCCTTTTTCTTTGCCATGATGGAAGATATGGTTGTATGGGGTTTGTTATACATCCTGGCCAGTTCGGCCACACGTATGCCACTTTCATATTGTTCAATGATGTTTTTCTTAAATTCAATCATATTTCTCACCTTCTTTACCAAAGGCTTGGCACTAGGAGCTTTCTTTGGAGCCATGGTAGCTTACTTAGCACTTGCAAGCACTAAAATGAATGGAATATTATGAAATATTTCGTATGAACAAGTGAGGGGACTGTCGCTCACTGGTAAACAATGGCACACTGGCTGGGAAGGGAGGCCGAGGCGGCTCAGAGCCGTGAGTATGCGTCCAGGTTGAATGACAATTAGCAAGTCAACTGACCATTTGCGAGCCAATGTTTGGACAAAAATAACGGGATGATTGCCGAAAAGGACGGCTATCAAGGGACCACTGTACCAGTATTGAAAAGTAAATAAACTTTCCCAAGTCACATGCTAAGACCATTACAGACTTGCCACCTTCATGCTGGGTAATTATCTTTTGTTTCAAGTCTAAAGTAACTGCTTTCCTCTTTTTCTTCTTACCAGAAGCAGGAGACACACTTGAGCATTAGCTAGACATAATGGGCTTGGGAAAAGTATTGTATGGCATATTGCTAGCCCAGGAACAGATTAAAATTCAAAGTTTGATGACTACCAAATGTGCATTGCTATTACACCATCATAAAGTTTAAATTTTGTAAGTCGAACCATGATAAAGTGAGAAGCATCTATATCATCATTTGAACCCCTTTTAACCCGTAAACGGTCCAGGCAGATCTATGTTCACATGTGTAGTGCTACAAAAGTAGATCTACATTTTTTTACACATTTTCAAATGTAAAAAAACAAAAAGATCTACTTTTTTACATACTTTCAAATGTTGAAAAAACGTATTTATACGTTTGGACCGTTTACTTTTTATATCTGATAACATTCCCTTAACCCCTTAACTGTCCAAATATAGATCTATGTTCTCATGCCAAGCACTCCAAATATTTAAAAAAAAAAAAAAAAAAAAATAAAGAGGACACTTTTTTTTACATGAAGAAATGTAAAAAAAAAATTTAGAGTCAGTACTTATGGAGATATAAAACCACAAAGGCAGCACTTGTTGCTCACCTAACGGCATCATGAAGGGCTGCTGCTTGCACAAGTTTTGCCATATAACTTTTTTTTCTCATTTTTTTTAATTTGTATATTTTTTATGTTCTGATAATCACAATTTGTAGTTCTTGTGATTTCATAGCCAATCTTTGTTTTGACACTAATATTAGGTACTGAAATAGTACTCAGTCACAAACACAGTGACAGTTGAACATTTTCACCTACCTTAATCACATACTATTGTCTAGAAATGTATACATAATATTTATAGGTCCCAGCAATGTTTTGGATATGCAGGAGCATATAATAATAATAATAATAATAATAATAATAATAATAATAATAATAATAATAATAATAATAATAATAATAATAATAATAATAATAATAATGTTTCCATGAAGCATGGTGTAAGATGAGTGTCACCACAGCTGACAGTGCAGCAGTGGTGACACTGCTGACAGTGCAGCAGTGGTGACACTGCTGACAGTGCAGCAGTGGTGACACTGCTGACAGTGCAGCAGTGGTGACACTGCTGACAGTGCAGCAGTGGTGACACTGCTGACAGTGCAGCAGTGGTGACACTGCTGACAGTGCAGCAGTGGTGACACAGCTGACAGTGCAGCAGTGGTGACACTGCTGACAGTGCAGCAGTGGTGACACTGCTGACAGTGCAGCAGTGGTGACACAGCTGACAGTGCAGCAGTGGTGACACTGCTGACAGTGCAGCAGTGGTGACACAGCTGACAGTGCAGCAGTGGTGACACTGCTGACAGTGCAGCAGTGGTGACACTGCTGACAGTGCAGCAGTGGTGACACAGCTGACAGTGCAGCAGTGGTGACACTGCTGACAGTGCAGCAGTGGTGACACAGCTGACAGTGCAGCAGTGGTGACACTGCTGACAGTGCAGCAGTGGTGACACTGCTGACAGTGCAGCAGTGGTGACACAGCTGACAGTGCAGCAGTGGTGACACTGCTGACAGTGCAGCAGTGGTGACACAGCTGACAGTGCAGCAGTGGTGACACTGCTGACAGTGCAGCAGTGGTGACACTGCTGACAGTGCAGCAGTGGTGACACAGCTGACAGTGCAGCAGTGGTGGCTGACACAGTGGTGACACAGCTGACAGTGCAGCAGTGGTGACAGCTGACAGTGCAGCAGTGGTGACACTGCTGACAGTGCAGCAGTGGTGACACAGTGGTGACACAGCTGACAGTGCAGCAGTGGTGACACAGTGGTGCTGACAGTGCAGCAGTGGTGCAGCAGTGGTGACACTGCTGACAGTGCAGCAGTGGTGACACAGCTGATAGTGCAGCAGTGGTGACACAGCTGACAGTGCAGCAGTGGTGACACTGCTGACAGTGCAGCAGTGGTGACACTGCTGACAGTGCAGCAGTGGTGACACAGCTGACAGTGCAGCAGTGGTGACACAGCTGACAGTGCAGCAGTGGTGACACAGCTGACAGTGCAGCAGTGGTGACACAGCTGACAGTGCAGCAGTGGTGACACAGCTGACAGTGCAGCAGTGGTGACACAGCTGACAGTGCAGCAGTGGTGACACTGCTGACAGTGCAGCAGTGGTGACACTGCTGACAGTGCAGCAGTGGTGACACAGCTGACAGTGCAGCAGTGGTGACACAGCTGACAGTGCAGCAGTGGTGACACTGCTGACAGTGCAGCAGTGGTGACACTGCTGACAGTGCAGCAGTGGTGACACAGCTGACAGTGCAGCAGTGGTGACACAGCTGACAGTGCAGCAGTGGTGACACAGCTGACAGTGCAGCAGTGGTGACACAGCTGACAGTGCAGCAGTGGTGACACAGCTGACAGTGCAGCAGTGGTGACACAGCTGACAGTGCAGCAGTGGTGACACTGCTGACAGTGCAGCAGTGGTGACACAGCTGACAGTGCAGCAGTGGTGACACAGCTGACAGTGCAGCAGTGGTGACACTGCTGACAGTGCAGCAGTGGTGACACTGCTGACAGTGCAGCAGTGGTGACACAGCTGACAGTGCAGCAGTGGTGACACAGCTGACAGTGCAGCAGTGGTGACACAGCTGACAGTGCAGCAGTGGTGACACAGCTGACAGTGCAGCAGTGGTGACACAGCTGACAGTGCAGCAGTGGTGACACAGCTGACAGTGCAGCAGTGGTGACACAGCTGACAGTGCAGCAGTGGTGACACTGCTGACAGTGCAGCAGTGGTGACACTGCTGACAGTGCAGCAGTGGTGACACAGCTGACAGTGCAGCAGTGGTGACACAGCTGACAGTGCAGCAGTGGTGACACTGCTGACAGTGCAGCACTGACACAGCTGACAGTGCAGCAGTGGTGACACAGCTGACAGTGCAGCAGTGGTGACACAGCTGACAGTGCAGCAGTGGTGACACACTGCTGACAGTGCAGCAGTGGTGACACTGCTGACAGTGCAGCAGTGGTGACACAGCTGACAGTGCAGCAGTGGTGACACTGCTGACAGTGCAGCAGTGGTGACACAGCTGACAGTGCAGCAGTGGTGACACAGCTGACAGTGCAGCAGTGGTGACACAGCTGACAGTGCAGCAGTGGTGACACAGCTGACAGTGCAGCAGTGGTGACACAGCTGACAGTGCAGCAGTGGTGACACAGCTGACAGTGCAGCAGTGGTGACACAGCTGACAGTGCAGCAGTGGTGACACTGCTGACAGTGCAGCAGTGGTGACACTGCTGACAGTGCAGCAGTGGTGACACAGCTGACAGTGCAGCAGTGGTGACACAGCTGACAGTGCAGCAGTGGTGACACAGCTGACAGTGCAGCAGTGGTGACACTGCTGACAGTGCAGCAGTGGTGACACTGCTGACAGTGCAGCAGTGGTGACACAGCTGACAGTGCAGCAGTGGTGACACAGCTGACAGTGCAGCAGTGGTGACACAGCTGACAGTGCAGCAGTGGTGACACAGCTGACAGTGCAGCAGTGGTGACACTGCTGACAGTGCAGCAGTGGTGACACAGCTGACAGTGCAGCAGTGGTGACACAGCTGACAGTGCAGCAGTGGTGACACAGCTGACAGTGCAGCAGTGGTGACACTGCTGACAGTGCAGCAGTGGTGACACTGCTGACAGTGCAGCAGTGGTGACACAGCTGACAGTGCAGCAGTGGTGACACAGCTGACAGTGCAGCAGTGGTGACACTGCTGACAGTGCAGCAGTGGTGACACTGCTGACAGTGCAGCAGTGGTGACACTGCTGACAGTGCAGCAGTGGTGACACAGCTGACAGTGCAGCAGTGGTGACACTGCTGACAGTGCAGCAGTGGTGACACTGCTGACAGTGCAGCAGTGGTGACACTGCTGACAGTGCAGCAGTGGTGACACAGCTGACAGTGCAGCAGTGGTGACACTGCTGACAGTGCAGCAGTGGTGACACTGCTGACAGTGCAGCAGTGGTGACACTGCTGACAGTGCAGTGGTGACACAGTGGTGCAGCACACTGCTGACAGTGCAGCAGTGGTGACACTGCTGACAGTGCAGCAGTGGTGACACTGCTGACAGTGCAGCAGTGGTGACACAGCTGACAGTGCAGCAGTGGTGACACTGCTGACAGTGCAGCAGTGGTGACACTGCTGACAGTGCAGCAGTGGTGACACAGCTGACAGTGCAGCAGTGGTGACACTGCTGACAGTGCAGCAGTGGTGACACTGCTGACAGTGCAGCAGTGGTGACACAGCTGACAGTGCAGCAGTGGTGACACAGCTGACAGTGCAGCAGTGGTGACACTGCTGACAGTGCAGCAGTGGTGACACTGCTGACAGTGCAGCAGTGGTGACACAGCTGACAGTGCAGCAGTGGTGACACTGCTGACAGTGCAGCAGTGGTGACACTGCTGACAGTGCAGCAGTGGTGACACAGCTGACAGTGCAGCAGTGGTGACACTGCTGACAGTGCAGCAGTGGTGACACTGCTGACAGTGCAGCAGTGGTGACACAGCTGACAGTGCAGCAGTGGTGACACTGCTGACAGTGCAGCAGTGGTGACACTGCTGACAGTGCAGCAGTGGTGACACAGCTGACAGTGCAGCAGTGGTGACACAGCTGACAGTGCAGCAGTGGTGACACTGCTGACAGTGCAGCAGTGGTGACACTGCTGACAGTGCAGCAGTGGTGACACAGCTGACAGTGCAGCAGTGCAGCAGCTGGTGACACTGACTGCAGCTGACAGTGCAGCAGTGGTGACACTGCTGACAGTGCAGCAGTGGTGCAGCAGTGCAGCAGTGGTGACACTGCTGACAGTGCAGCAGTGGTGACACAGCTGACAGTGCAGCAGTGGTGACACAGCTGACAGTGCAGCAGTGGTGACACTGCTGACAGTGCAGCAGTGGTGACACAGCTGACAGTGCAGCAGTGGTGACACAGCTGACAGTGCAGCAGTGGTGACACTGCTGACAGTGCAGCAGTGGTGACACAGCTGACAGTGCAGCAGTGGTGACACTGCTGACAGTGCAGCAGTGGTGACACAGCTGACAGTGCAGCAGTGGTGACACAGCTGACAGTGCAGCAGTGGTGACACAGCTGACAGTGCAGCAGTGGTGACACTGCTGACAGTGCAGCAGTGGTGACACAGCTGACAGTGCAGCAGTGGTGACACAGCTGACAGTGCAGCAGTGGTGACACAGCTGACAGTGCAGCAGTGGTGACACAGCTGACAGTGCAGCAGTGGTGACACAGCTGACAGTGCAGCAGTGGTGACACAGCTGACAGTGCAGCAGTGGTGACATTTGATGAGCGTGCACTGCCTTGGCTTTATTTGTTTTAACTGTTACACATAAACATGTCTGTCTGTCTGGCTCTCTGTTTATCTCTGTCTCTGCTTATCTGTCTCTGTCTGCTTGTCTCTACTTATCTGTCTCTCTGTCTGCTTGTTTCTTTCTCCGTCTCTCTGTTAGAGAGAGAGCCACTTATGAACCAACAGGTATTTCACATGACCAGTCGTCAACTCTGCTTCCTGAACAAGTGAAATTACATATTATTTGCCAGTGATGCTTACGATGTATTATATCTACGAGCATAGTATAGCACTTGTCTGGATTTTTTGGGTTATCCTAGGTAATTTACACTATGTATAATTGTGTTTATGTGTACCTGTGAGACAGAGATAAAGATAGAGACAGAGATAGAGACAGACAGACATAGACAGAGAGATAGAGAGAGACAGATATAGATACAGATAGACAGAGATAGAGACAGCCAAAGTCAATCAGCCAGCCAGCCAGCCACCAGCCAGCCAGTTGTTGTGTTTCATTCCTGAACAAGTGAAATTACATATTACTTCCCAGTCATGCTTACTATGCATTATACTATCTACGAGCACAGTATAGCACTTTGTCTGGATTTTTTGGGTTATCCTAGGTAATTTACACTATGTATAATTGTATTTGTGTGTACCTGTGAGACAGAGATAGACAGAGACAGTTATAGATACAAACAGATGGAGATAGAGACAGCCAAAGTCAATCAGCCAGCCAGCCGGCCAGCCAGCCAGCCTGCCAAACACGTATTACACGTTCCAGAATTGTTTCTCTTTACTTAGGGCATAGGTTATAAGACATTCTGGCAGGATGACACTACCAGTGGTACCAAAATTGAAAGGGTGTTGCACATGGGTTATTATTGATGTTTTTTATTTTCCTCGACCACTTGTGGCCACATCCACCTCAAAGACACTAAATTCGGAGACAATATCACTTTCCTCTTTAACCCTTTCAGGGTCCGTCCCGTAGATCTACGGCTTCATGTTGAGTGTCCAAACCGTAGATCTACGCCAAAATTCTAGCGCCGTCAAATTTAGTGTGAAAGCGCTCATAGGCCTACATGTGAGAGAACGGGTCTGCGTGGTGGGTGTGCGCCATAAACAAAAAAATCTAGGCACCCACATAGCATTGTGGGAACGCCGGCTCAGTTACCCTTGTTCACCATGCCTCGTCGCAAGTCAGCTCTCACTCCCCAGAAAATTGGGACTCTCCTCTTCCTATCTGATAGTTCTGACACTGATGGAAGTGGAAATGAAGACGAATTCTACGGCTTTGATCAGCTAGTGACCGAAAGGAATGACCAGGATATCGATAATAGTGCAGAAAACCCTGACGATCCTCAACCTTCCACCTCTGGTGTGGGCACTCATGGCTCACGGTCGGTTGTGCCTTAACGCAAGAGAAAACTAATATTTTCGCGTGGCCAGGCCTCTGACTTCAGTAATGATGGTGATAGTGACGTGGATTGTGATTTTATTGCGCTCGACGATCATTCAAGTAGTGATAGTGAGGAATCATATTCACCAGTGAAGCGTCGGTATGTTCGCCACCGCATGCGCTCGGGTAGTGTACCCTATGCTGTGCCCAGGGGACGGAGTACATCCCGTGGCCCTACACCAGTTTTAGGTAGTGATAGTGAGGATGATGTGGCTACACTTGGCATGGATAGACCACAGGCATCAGTGGATGGTGGTAGTGGTGATGGTAGTGGCACCGCCATGCGTGACTCACCAGCCCACGCTGCTGACTTGTCAGTTCAAGGACAAAGCGGAGCGTCAGCCACCAGCCCATCACAACCACAACCACCCGCACAACCAGCCTATGATGTCCAGTATCCACCAGCAAACCGTATGTGAGATTGGCAGCAAAATCCCAATTTTGTTCCCAAGCCTCACCACTTTGATGACTCTCAAAGTGGAATTCTACCTACTTGTCCCCTTGGAACCACAGCCAATGAACTGGAGTTCTTTAAATTATTCTTTGACCAGCCACTGATGGAAACTATTGTCAGGGAAAGTACAGGTCTCCCTCAACATTCGCGAGGGTTAGGGGATCAAGAACCTCGCGAATGTTGAAAAACCGTGAATGTTTGGTGCCCCAATATATTGTAGGGAAATATATTACAATACTGCTTCCTTAACTTGTTGAACCATGAATAATCATAAAATACATGAAAACGTCATAAATTGTACTAAATATATACATGTTATGCTTTAGTAATGTATGTTATTTAATAACATGTATGTTATTAAATACCACAGACTCCACCACTGCGAGTCCCTACTACCCTCCCTCCGACCCCCGCAACTGGCAGCCAGCCCTCCCACCACTCAGTGTGGTGAGTGTTTAGTTTGTTCATTATTTGCTATTAAACTACAGAATAAATAATGTAAACCCATTCATGACTGCATATTGGAATGGCTGTTAGGAAAGGTATTAGACGGTGACATCATGTGTTTACTCTTGAACACAGCAAAGAATCGAACATTTCTGCTATTGCAAATAATAACAATAGTAATAATAATAATAATAATAATAATAATAATAATAATAATAATAATAATAATAATAATAAATACAATATAATTGAAGAAGGAAATTGTACAAAAATACGAGGGAGTGGTTGACACATCGTCAGTGTGACTTTGTTTATGCTGGAGTGAACATTAGTCTCCCTGCTCTTCCAAACATTTCACAATAATTCAGCAGTTGAGGCAGTGGTATTTAATAACATATATGTTATAAATAATAATAGTACATGTTATTATTAATAACATGTATTATTATTAACATGTATGTATTTAATAACATATATGTTATAAATAATAATAGTACATATTATTAATAACATGTATTATTATTAACATGTATGTTATTAAATACCATTGCCTCAATCACTGCCTCTACCACTCCAGTCACACTCAATCTACAAGCACCAAACACAATGAATTATTGTGAAATGTTTGGAAGAGCAGGAAGACTAATGTTCACTCCAGCATAAACAAAGTCACACTGACGATGTGTCAACCACTCCCTCGTATTTTTGTACAATTTCCTTCTTCAATTATATCATATTTATTATTATTATTATTATTATTATTATTATTATTGTTATTATTATTATTATTACTATTGTTATTATTAGCTGTAGCAGAAATGTTTAATTCTTTGCAGTGTTCAAGAGTAAACACATGATGTCACCTTCCAATATCTGTCCGAATAGCCATTCCAATATGCAGTCATGAATGGGTTTACATTATTTATTCTGTAGTTTAATAGCAAATAATGAACAAACAAAACACTCACCACACTGAGTGGTGGGAGGGCTGGCTGCCAGTTGCGGGGGTCAGAGGGAGGGTAGTAGGGACGCGCAGGTGGCGGGAAACTTAAATATGATTTGGCGGCTGGGAATTTGGTGGCTGGGAATTTGGCGGCTGGGAATTTGGTGGCTGGGAATTTGGCGGTTGGGAATTTGTGAATGTGTGAAGCCCATGAAAGTTGAAAACGTGAATGTTGAGGGCGACCTGTAATAAGTATTTTGAGTACACCATGGCAAATACGATCATATCGCCACAGTCAAGACTACACAGGTGAAAAGAGACGACTGTTGCAGAAATGTATTTGCTTTTTGCAACAATAATGCTTATGCCTCATGTCTATAAGCATAATATAAAAGCATACTGGTCCACAGATCGGCTAATTTCTACCCCGGTCTTCAGTGAAATCATCCCAGTGAACAGGTTTATCTTACTCTTACGTATGTTGCACTTCTCTGACAAAACCAGGCCTGACAGAAGTGACAGGTTATATAAGATTAGAAATGTTTTCATGTACCTCAAACAAAAGTTCAGCACATACATTTATCCATTCAAGAATGTTGTAATTGACGAGTCTTTGATTTTGTTCAAAGGTAGACTGTCATTCAAGCAGTATATACCGAGCAAGAGGAAACGCTTTGGTATAAAACTGTTTGTACTCTGTGACAGTGACAGTGGCCTGGTGTTGGATATTGTTGTATACACGGGAAGTAAAACATTGAAAGATACCAAGATGTTATTGGGTATCTCAGGTGACATAGTGAGAAACATGATTGCACCTTATCTTGGTAAGGGGCATACATTATATACCGATAACTGGTACACAAGCCCATTCCTCAGTGATTTCATGCGAGTGAACAAGACAGATGTGTGTGGCACAGTGCGTTCTAATCATAAACATATGCCCAGGCTCAACGCAGGTGCTCGTGGTGACGACGTGCAGGTGTTTACTGCCAATGACATCATGGCATTACGGTGGCATGACAAACGAGATGTCACATTGTTGACAACCATTCACCGTAATGAAATGCAAGACAGTGGCAAAGTTGATCGAGTGACTAATGAACGTATTCGAAAACCAGTGACAGTGATTGATTATACACAAAACATGCACTTGGTTGACAAATGTGACATGCAGATTGGTTTTGTTGACTGTGTTCGTAAGAGTTACAAGTGGTACATGAAACTTTTCTTCCATCTCATGGACATTTCAATGCTCAATGCATATAATAAGTACCAAATAAAGACTGGCAACAGACCACCGTATGGTGAATTTTGTTTGTCTGTTGTCAGACAACTCATAATGAAGTACCAGGTAAGAACATCTGCTATACAACAAGGTCCTCGAATTACTCAGGATATACCCAAGTGTTTGAGGAGGGAAGGTGATCATTTCATAATACAGCTTCCTTCAACTCAGAAGAAATTTGCTCAGAAGAGATGCATCGTCTGTGCACAAACAAAATGACGGCAACAAAGACGCAAAGACACTCGGTTTATGTGTGAGGAATGTAAGGTGCCTCTGTGCATGGTGCCTTGTTTCAAGGAGTTCCACAAGCTCCAGCAGTTCTAAAACCATGTCCAGTGATTGTAAATATGTAAATATATGATAGAACATTAGTATTATACAAGATTTGTGCATGTTTATTGTAATAAACAACAGTGGTAAACAATAATATGATAATAACGTTAGTGCAGTTATAGTGTTCAATACAGTGAGTTTATATATATACATTATATACAGTATTGGTCTCTCAGGCCCCAAATATTAGTAGGAAAAGAAAAAAATTGGAATGAAAAGAAAAGAAAAAACTATAAAAAACGCTAAATAATGTAATGCGCGTATGTGGAATTCGTCGATGTTGCCGCCACCACATCATTTTGGACAAACTTCTTGGCACTGTATCTCGGTAAGTACTGATCAGAATTTTTTTTTGTCTTATTACCTTCACAAAAATATGCTCTTTAATTCTGTAAGAAAAAAATTTTTTTTTTTTTTTTTCAAAATTTCTTGGACACTGGAGCACCACTTCAGATTTTGGCCTTGGACCCTGAAGGGGTTAAATGGGAGTGTTAATACTACATGACATCAGTTAATCCCCGGTGATAGCTGTGCTGTTTGCTCTAGCTGGTGCTCAGTTGAAATGGTGTTCCCACAAGGTACTAAGTGGTCTCAGATTTTTTTAATACCGTGCACAGCAAGTGTTAAGACCCATTCTATGCTGACCAGGCATCTCAGGCCAATTGTGCCAAATTTGGAGGCAGGAAAAATAAAACATATATCTACATTTGGAGTGCTAGCAGTAAGAACAGATCTATGTATGGACAGTTAGCCCTTAACCCTTTGAGGGTCGACAGGCCCTCTCCGAAACTCGTTCTCAGGGTCGGCCAAATTTCAAAAAAAAAAAAAATTATTTTTTCTTATGAAAAAATAGAGTATTTTTTTCTAAACATTATAGGCTAAACAAAAAAATTTTAACGTCAATACTTACCGAGATATGGAGGTGTGAAATTTGCCAAAATTGAACAACATATGGTAACATCGCCGACTGCCGTCACCCGGTATTTTTCTATTTACTTTTTTATTTACTATTTTCAATTATTTTTAAATTTTTCTTTTTCTGAGTAACTTTTATGGCCTCTGAGGCCAACATGATCAGTATTTTGTATGTTATTTCTTTTTCAATACTACACAATAAGGGCGTAAACACTGTTGTCATTATTTTGTTTACAGAAAATATTTACACAAACAAACAATATGAAATGTTGTTTATTACTATTTTTCTATATTTTATATACACATATACAGTCACAGGGAATGTTTCTAGAAGTTCTGCAGCCTGTGGAACTCTTTGAAACATGGTGTCATGCACAGTGGAGTTTTACACTCCTCACACATAAAACGAGTGTCTCTGCGTTGTTGTGGGTGTTTTTTTGTATGTGAACAGACGTAACACCTCTTCTGAGCCTTTTTCTTCAAAGCAGTAACTGGCAGTTTTACCAGGAAGTGATCACCATCCTTCAGACGAGCAGGTAGTTGTTGATAATTTGGTGGGCGGTCAATTGCAGGTGCATTTCCTTGGTACTTGAATACTATTTGTCTGATGACAGACAAACAGAATTCGCCGTACTGTGGTTTGTTTCTGGTGCTCATCTTATACATATTATAAGCATTGAGCATGGAAATGTCCAGAAGATGGAAAAACAGTTTGATGTACCACTTATAACTCTTGCGAACACAATCAGCAAACCCAATCTGCATGTCACATTTGTCCACTGAACGCATGTTGAAGGTGTAATCAATCACAGCTGCAGGTTTTAGAATGGGTTCATTTCTCTCTCTATGCTGCCTGCCACTGTCTGCCAATTCATTAGGGTGAATTGATGACAACAGTGTGACATCTCGTTTGTCATGCCACCGAAATGCCATGATGTCATTGGCAGCAAACGCCTGCACCTCACCTCTGCGAGTGCCAGCGTCAAACCTGGGCATATGTTTTCGATTTGCACGCACTGTGCCACACACATCTGTCATGTTCACTCGCAAAAAATCACTGAGTGAGGGGCTTGTGTACCAGTTATCTGTATATAATATATGCCCCTTACCAAGGTATGGTTCTATCATTGTTCGAACCACATCACCTGAGATGCCCAATAACTTCCTGGTATTTTGCAATGTATAACTTCCAGTGTACACAATAATATCCAATACCAGACCACTGTAACAATCACAAAGCACAAACAACTTTATACCAAAGCGTTTCCTCTTGCTTGGTATGTACTGCTTGAAAGAGAGTCTTCCTTTGAACAGAATCAAAGACTCGTCAATTACAAGCTTCCTGAAGGGATAAAAATGAGTACTGAATTTCTGTTTCAGATACACAAACACATTCCTAATCTTATATAACCTGTCAGTTCTGTCAGGCCTGGTTTTATCTGAGAAGTGAAGCATACGTAACATTAGCACAAATCGATTCACTGGCATTATATCACTGAAACCTGGTGTTGCAATCAGGGGGTCTGTTGACCAGTATGATTTCACTTTGTGCTTATACACATGTGGCATAAGCATTATTGTGGCAAAGAAAAGATACATCTCAGCCACAGTTGCCTCCTTCCATTGGTGTAGACGTGATTTTGGTGAAAGTAATGTGTTTGCCATGGTGTACTCGTAGTATGTGTTGCTTTCCATGACAATACTTTTCATCAGTGGTTCGTCAAAGAATAACTCGAAACATTCCAGTTCAGTGGCATTGTTCCCAAGTGCACAAGATGGCCGTATTCCACTTTGGCTGCCATCAAACTGGTGGGGATTTGGAACAAAACTGACAGCTTCCTGCCAATCCCAGGTGCGGTCTGCTGGTGGGTACTGGACAATGACAGGTGGTTGTGGTTGTGGAGGTTGTGGTTGTGGAGGTTGTGGTTGTGGAGGCTGGTGTGGTGGGGGAGTGGGGGATGGTGGCCTTTGTTCTAGATCAGCTGAGGCAGCGGCGTGGGTGGCAGCGTGGGTGGCAGCATGGCCCACTGCTGGTGCCTCACCGCCGGCACCACTACCACCACGCACATTTTCCATCCCAATTGCAACAGTATCTTCGTCATTTTCACTGTCTGTTCCTGTTGTACAGCCACGGGATGTACTCCGAGATACACTCCTTCCCCTTGGAATAGCATATGGCACACTTCCAGAGCGCATATATCGTCGTATATACTGACGCTTCACTGGGGAATATTGCACTTCACTATCACTACTGGAACTAGTTTGAAGAGCTTGTAGTTCATATTCACTATCACTATCATCACCCATGCTCTCATCTGAGTCTGGGATTTGGGAAAATAGAAGTTTCCTCTTGGGTTCTGGAACAACTGAACGTGAACACGAGGGCCCAGCACCAGAGGTGGAAGGCTGAGGGTCGTCTGGGTTTTCTTCACTATTACCGATATTATGGTCATTAGTTTCGGTCAAAACCTCACTAAAACCACGAAACTCATCTTCACTGGCACTTCCATCACTATTAGAACTGTCACTGGGGAACAAAAGTGTCCCAATTCGCCGAGGAGTAAGGAGCTTCTTACCGCGAGGCATGGTGGACATTGTTTACTAAGAGGGCATTCCCACAATGCACCACTGGGTCCCAGATTTTTTTTCTACCGCGCACACCGACCACGCAGACCCATTGTCTCACACCTAGGCCTACCAGCCTTTTCGCGCGAGATTTGAGGCCGCTAGAATTTATGCGTACTAGTACGTCAAAAACCCCTACGCGTAAGACGTACTAGTACGACGAAAACCCTCAAAGGGTTAAACGGTCCAAACGTATATATACGTTCTCTCACGTAGCGCCCCAAAAGTATATATACATTTCATTTGTCATACATTCAACATTGGCACGATAGGCCTGAGTCACCTAGACATGAGAGAATGGGTGTGCGCGCTTAGTGTGCGCCATATGAAAAAAATTGGGGATGCCTGGGTACCACACGCTCTTTTTTCCTATTAAAAAAAAAAATTTGAAAATATTTGGGGCGCTGCGCAGGTGAACGTATATATACGTTTGGATTATTTAAGGGTTAAGGGGTTAATATTAGGATCGTTTGAGGTAAAATATTATTACCAGGTGGTGTGATGGTAAAGAGGCAAATTACCCTACTGATACTACCAGCAGTCCATCTGACTCCATCCCTTGGTTTGCCTTAGCCTACTGCTGCTAAGCACCAACAAATTTTTACAATTATGATAATTTTTGTCATTTATTCATTTTATACAAATAGTTTACATGATTCATTATTTGGTCATATACAGAAGCTTAGATTACTGTCTAGTATCAAAAGATTTCTCTAGGCTTAGGTTGAGGCCTATAAGCAACATAACCTTTGCCTTCTAAGATGCTGGGTAAATTTTCTAGACTTATTTGGGGTAAAAAAAATATTGTCTTTGACACTGTAAAATACAGTAATCAGTAATGCCGATTGTCAGGGAACTCCAAATATCCTCTCACATTAGATAATAGAAAACATATGCAGTACTATACTGTATACGTAATGCAGTACCATGCACAGATTTTACAGATTTACTTATTTATTATTTTTTTTATTATCACACTGGCCGATTCCCACCAAGGCAGGGTGGCCTGAAAAAGAAAAACTTTCACCATCATTCCCTCCATCACTGTCTTGCCAGAAGGGTGCTTTACACTACAGTTTTTAAACTGCAACATTAACACCCCTCCTTCAGAGTGCAGGCACTGTACTTCCCATCTCCAGGACTCAAGTCCGGCCTGCCGGTTTCCCTGAACCCCTTCATAAATGTTACTTTGCTCACACTCCAACAGCACGTCAAGTATTAAAAACCATTTGTCTCCATTCACTCCTATCAAACACGCTCACGCATGCCTGCTGGAAGTCCAAGCCCCTCGCACAAAAAACCTCCTTACCCCCTCCCTCCAACCTTTCCTAGGCCGACCCCTACCCCACCTTCCTTCCACTACAGACTGATACACTCTTGAAGTCACTCTGTTTCGCTCCATTCTCTCTACATGTCCGAACCACCTCAACAACCCTTCCTCAGCCCTCTGGACAACAGTTTTGGTAATCCCGCACCTCCTCCTAACTTCCAAACTACGAATTCTCTGCATTATATTCACACCACACATTGCCCTCAGACATGACATCTCCACTGCCTCCAGCCTTCTCCTCGTTGCAACATTCATCACCCATGCTTCACACCCATATAAGAGCGTTGGTAAAACTATACTCTCATACATTCCCCTCTTTGCCTCCAAGGACAAAGTTCTTTGTCTCCACAGACTCCTAAGTGCACCACTCACCCTTTTCCCCTCATCAATTCTATGATTCACCTCATCTTTCATAGACCCATCCACTGACACGTCCACTCCCAAATATCTGAATACATTCACCTCCTCCATACTCTCTCCCTCCAATCTGATATCAGCTCTTTCATCACCTAATCTTTTTGTTATCCTCATAACCTTACTCTTTCCTGTATTCACTTTTAATTTTCTTCTTTTGCACACCCTACCAAATTCATCCACCAATCTCTGCAACTTCTCTTCAGAATCTCCCAAGAGCACAGTGTCATCAGCAAAGAGCAACTGTGACAACTCCCACTTTGTGTGTGATTCTTTATCTTTTAACTCCACGCCTCTTGCCAAGACCCTCGCATTTACTTCTCTTACAACCCCATCTATAAATATATTAAACAACCACGGTGACATCACACATCCTTGTCTAATAATAACTGAAAATAAATTAATTAAATGTAATTTCATTGATCTTTTGTAGTAGATAGAGGAAATTGTTTCACCGCGATCATAACAATAATGGATAATTCTGTTACCAAAATCTGTTGAACAAAGGTTTACTGAATGAGGTTTTACTATAGTTCACTGCAGTTTCTGTTACGCTCTGGTCTCTTTAGCAAAACAAGAAGCTAATAACTTCTATTTATTGTACTTCCAAAAATATACATACAAAGAATTGCTTTTGTATACTATCAAAAAGCAGAATGCATTATTATATTCAAGTAAGTGGTAAACCAAAATAAGATGGGCATTCATGTCCTTCACAATCGCGTTCAGTATTTCCAGTTTAACAATAAACTTTGCATTATATCCTGTCAAATTACATCCTGCATTTCAAAAAGGTTTAAGCATCTTTTTATGTGAAAATAATACAGCTCTTTCTGACCCACGTGGGTTTCATGCATTTTTTTTTTTTTTGACAAGTCGGCCGTACAGTGTACAGTGCTGATACAATAATTTATTCTTGTTAAATTACTAAGCAGGTCCATCATTGAAAATACGGATGCTTTAGACTGGCGTTAGTAAACCTGCAGTGATGTGTAAAATATGTATGTTATTGCATACACAGTCAGTGATATACTGTATTCTACACAGCCTACATGGTTTGCACTTTTTTGTGAACATGGTGTTGTATGATTCCTCTGAGTTTAGCACTTAATTTGATTACAGTGGTACCTTGACTTACAAGTGCCCCAACTTACAAGTCGTCCAAGTTACTAGCCATTGCTCGGTCAATTTTTTGCTTTGAGTTGCAAGCCAAAATCCGAGTTATGAGCAAGCAGTTATTTTGGCAAAAAACAAATGAAAAAAAAAATATTTACTGAAAATGACATTTGGCAAGAACCCAGGCCTAAATGGCAAAAAGAAAGGTGGTTTTGGGATGTGGTACTTATAAAACAATGGTAGTGCAATGTTCTCACTGGAGGTAATCGTGTAATTATCTTTAGTTATTCTACAAAAAAGTAAAGTTGCTAAGTTTTTGACATTTGCAAAATATCTTTCCCTTGACTCCCACACAAAATCCCAAAATATTTGTAGAACAATCATTTTTTTTATGATTCCTGTCAATATCATTGCATTTACTTCATTAATAAATGGTGAGATTCATGAAGTAAGTCAGTGTTTTCCTTATGAAACTAGTTGGACACTTGCCATATTATGGCCTATTTTATTCATTCTAGAGTATATGTTTCTATGTTACTTATAGTATTTATTATGTCATATTAGATAAATTCTGACAGATAAATAAGCGTTATATTGAAGTATTTTCTACTGCCTTGAGACTCGGGAATTCCACCAACGTAAGCAAATGTTCCCAGACGGTTCCTGATCTCCAAGGTAAATACACTTTATAAAACCAGTTTATTGCTTTACATTCTCTTTGATTATATTTTATGTTTTTATACAATACTTCTTATTTATAAATAAATTTTTATTTAAAAACCCGTAACAAATTTTTTTTTTTTTTTTGGGGGGGGGGGGGGGGGTGGAATAGATTAATGGTATTTCAATTAATTTCAATGAGGAAAATTTGATCTGATATACGAGCAAATTGAGTTACGAGTTCTGTCACGGAACAAATTAAACTCGTAAGTCAAGGCACCACTGTACATTATTATTGTGTGTGAATAATATATGCTGTATACAATTTATATATAGAATATATTGACATCCATCTCTGAGTGATGCATTTGCAATTCAAAGGCACCCGTCTGGAACCAGTTACAGTGGAACCCCGAGTTTCGTACAGCTCCCAACTCGAACAATTATGCAAGTGCATTACTGTAAGTGCTTTTATGTGTGTATTTTTGAGGGTCTGAAATGGACTAATCTAATTTATATTATTCTTCATGAGAACAAATCCGTTTGGTAATGGCACTAAAACAGCCTTCTGGAACGAATTATGGCTGAAACTCGGGGGACCACTGTACCTGGAAAATTCATGATAGTACTGCATATGCCTTCACTACTGGCAGTCACTATGTGCATTACAGGCACTTTACAACTACAGTGAAAGTAGGTTTTGCCATAAATTTCTATGTGCCTTATTTATTAAATTTTACCTTCCATTCTTCCGGTGCTGTTTGATCACTGCAAGTTTAGAGATTCTCAATGAGTAATGTAAACTATTATTTTCATGGGAGAGCACGGATCCTGTAGGGATCAGACAGCACCTGGAGTATGGGAGGTAATCTGATCCAACCCAAGGAGTGATTGGTAACTCCAACTCCATGGACAAGGAGCCCTTCACAGGTATCAAGACACTACCTTGTAGGATGGAACCTCATTGAACTAGACCTTCATAATATTTTGTTATTAACCCTTTGACTGTTTCGGTCGTATATATACGTCTTACGAGTCACTGTTTCGAACATATTTATACACGTAAATTCTAGCAGCTTCAAATCAAGCGGGAGAAAGCTGGTAGGCCCACATGTGAGAGAATGGGTGTGTGTGTCAGTGTGCACCACATAAAAAATCCTGCATCACGCAGTGCTTAATGAGAAAAAAAAAACTGACCATTTTTTAGAATTAAAACGCTGACTTTGAGGTGTATTTTCGTATAGTATTTATCGTTGTATTCTCGTTTTCATGGTCTCACGTGATAAAATGGAAAACATATTACAGAAATAGAGATGATTTTGATTAGTTTCACGATGAAAATGACCTTGAAATTGAGCTCAAAGTAGCAGAAATGATCGATTTTTACCAATGTTCAAGAGTAAGCAAATCACACCACACGTCCAATACACGTCAACTGGGGAGTCTAATATTCTTTCACTAGTGCACTGATATTATTTATACCATTTTTACAATAATGCAGTAGTCTGCATAACAGTAAATATTTTATTTTTTGTACGAATAAAAAATCAAAATAGAAAGCAATAGTAATATAAGAGGGGCCTAGAGACGTGACTAATGAACAGAGGATATGTTATTTTAGTGCCAAGAATGTCTACATTGTTTATTCTGGACCCTATTTTGAAATTGGCATCTTTTTTAATTTGATTTAAATTGGCCAAATTGCCAATTTATGACCACTTTATTGGGTAGTTCAAATCGGTAAATGGGTGGTTTCTTGTACGCAATTGATAGAAAAATGGAGTTCTAAAGAAATAGCTATGAGTTTTGTCAACTGGAACACCGGAATTGGCCAAAAATAGGGCTCAAAGTTGGTGAAATCGCCAATGCGTATATATCGCCAAGACCGCGACAGTGTAATTCCATGAGTTTTTGACCAAATTTCGTACTTTTGGTGTCATTACCATCGGGAAAAGATTCTCTATCATTTCATAAGAAAAAAAAAAAAATTTTTTCCCCAAAAATTTATCGACATAGAATGACAGTTTCAGAAAGGGGCCTGCGACAGTCTAAGAGTTAATGATGTCATAATATTCAGAACTGTTATTTGGATGACATTCATGGGGAAACACCAAACCCATAGGGGTCATATGGCACCTGGGGAATGAGAGTCAATCAAATTCAATCCAACAAAGGGGAGGGCAGCTCCAGTTCCCTGGATGATGAACTCTTCACCAGCATCAAGGCCCCTCTACAGCAGGACTAATGTTCTGCACATACAGTATTACAATAATACCACACAATTATAAGACTTTAAAACTACATACTATAATAGAGCCCCCTCAAGGAAGGTTCTCTGTTAAACCTGAATGTGCTCCCCCGATTCAAATGAATAAAATGTAAACCTTTACAGGTTTAACACTCTTCCCAAAAATGTACTAATATTACCATTAATAATAATTATTAAAACAATGTATACAGGTGAGGAAATACTGTTCTGAAAATTATTATTATAATCACTAGTATCATGATCAAGTGGAGCAACAGACAATTTTGGGTAGAGTGCTTAACTTTCTTGTATTACTTTTATTCTTTATGCAACAGCAACTTAGCAAATCTAGAGATAAGCAATAACTAATAAAAAATATTTTATAAATCACACACATATTGGAAATGATATATGACACTTCTGTTTATATTTTATGTGGAGTAACATGTGAATGTATGACACAGCAGTTGTGTGTGCATGACACAGTAGTTCTGTACATGACACAGCAGTTGTGTGTGCATGACACAGTAGTTCTGTACATGACACAGCAGTTGTGTGTGCATGACACAGTAGTTCTGTACATGACACAGCAGCTGTGTGTGCATGACACAGTAGTTCTGTACATGACACAGCAGTTGTGTGTGCAAGACACAGTAGTTCTGTACATGACACAGCAGCTGTGTGTGCATGACACAGTAGTTCTGTACATGACACAGCAGCTGTGTATGCATGACACAGTAGTTCTGTACATGACACAGCAGCTGTGTGTGCATGACACAGTAGTTCTGTACATGACACAGCAGCTGTGTGTGCATGACACAGTAGTTTTGTACATGACACTGCAGCTGTGTGTGCATGACACAGTAGTTCTGTACATGACACAGCAGCCGTGTGTGCATGACACAGTAGTTCTGTACATGACACAGCAGTTGTGTGTGCATGACACAGTAGTTCTGTACATGACACAGCAGCTGTGTGTGCATGACACAGTAGTTCTGTACATGACACAGCAGCTGTGTGTGCATGACACAGTAGTTCTGTACATGACACAGCAGCTGTGTGTGCATGACACAGTAGTTCTGTACATGACACTGCAGCTGTGTGTGCATGACACAGTAGTTCTGTACATGACACAGCAGCTGCGTGTGCAGGACACAGCAGCTCTGTGCATGTAACATTAGCTCTGTACATGACACAGCAGCTCTGTGCATGACACATTAGCTCTGTACATGACACAGCAGCTCTTTGCATGACACATTAGCTCTGTGCATGACACATCAGCTCTGTATATGATGCAGCAGCTCTGTACGTGAGACAGCAGCTCTGTGCATGACACAGCAGCTCTGTACATGAGACAGCAGCTCTGTACATGACAAAACAGCTCAGTGAATAACACAGCAGCTCTGTGCATGACACAGCATCTATGAACATGACACAGCAGTTCTGTGCATAATATATTAGCTCTGTGCATGATACAGCAGCTCTGTGCATGACACATTAGCTCTGTACATGACAGCAGCAGCTCTGTACATGACACAGCAGCTCTGTACACAACACAGCAGCTCTGTACATGGCACAGCAGCTCTGAACATGACACAGCAGCTCTGTGCATGACACGTTAGCTCTGTACATGACACATTAGCTCTGTACATGACACTACAGCTCTGTGCATGACACATTAGCTCTATATATGACAACAGCTCTGTACATGACACATTAGCTCTGTGCATGACACATCAGCTCTGTGCATGGCAGCAGCAGCTCTGTGCATGACACATTAGCTCTGTACATGACCCAGCAGCTCTGTGCATGACACATTAGCTCTGTACATGATACAGCAGCTCTGTGCATGACACAGTAGCTCCATGCATGACACATTAGCTCTGTGCATGACTAGTTCTGTACATGATAGAAGCACTGCACATGACACAGTAGCACTTTACATGACACAGTAGCTCTGTACATGACACAGCAGTAATGTACATGACACATTAGCTCTGTACATGACACAGCAGCTCTGTACATGACACAGTAGCTCAGTACATGACACCATTTCTGTACATGGCAGTACAGCTCTGTACATGGCAGAGCAGCTCTGTACATGACACAGCAGCTCTGTACATGACATAGAAGTTCTGTAAATGGCACAGCAGCTTGGTGCATGACACAGTAGGTCTGTACATGAAACAGTAGCTCAGTACATGACACCATTTCTGTACATGGCAGTACAGCTCTGTACATGACACAGCAGCTCTGTTCATGACACAGCAGCTCTGTACATGACACAGTAGCTCAGTACATGACACCATTTCTGTACATGGCAGTACAGCTCTGTACATGGCAGAGCAGCTCTGTACATGACACAGCAGCTCTGTACATGACACACCAGCTCTGTACATGACACAGTAGGTCTGTACATGAAACAGTAGCCTTATACATTACATAGTAGCTCTGTACATGACACACTAGCTCTGTTCATGATACAGATTTGTACATGGCACAGTAGCCTTGTACATGGCATAGAAGTTCTGTACATGGCACAGCAGCTTGGTGCATGACACCGTAGCTTTGTGCATTACACACCAGCTCTGTACATGACACAGCAGCTCTGTATACAACACAGTAGCTCTGTGCATGACACAGCAGCTCTGTACATGACACAACAGCTCTGTACATGACAGCAGCTCTGTACATGACACAGATTTGTACATGACAGCAGCTCTGTACATGACACAGCAGCTCTGTATATGACACAGCAGCTCTGTATGACACAGCTCTGTACATGACACAGCAGCTCTGTATATGACACAGCAGCTCTGTACATGACAGCAGCTCTGTACATGACAGTAGCTCTACACATGACACAGCAGCTCTGTACATGACACAGTAGATTTGTACATGATACAGCAACTCTGTACATGACAGCAGCTCTGTACATGACACAGATTTGTACATGACAGCAGCTCTGTACATGACACAGCAGCTCTGTATATGACACAGCAGCTCTGTATGACACAGCAGCTCTGTACATGACACAGCAGCTCTGTATGACACAGCAGCTCTGTACATGACACAGCAGCTCTGTACATGACAGCAGCTCTACACCTGACACAGCAGCTCTGTACATGACAGCAGCTCTGTGCATGACAGTAGATTTGTACATGATACTGCAACTCTGTACATGACACAGATTTGTACATGACAGCAGCTCTGTACATGACACAGATCTGTACATGACAGCAGCTCTGTACATGACACAGCAGCTCTGTATATGACACAGCAGCTCTGTACAACGCAGTAGCTCTGTACATGACACAGCAGCTCTGTACACGACAGCAGCTCTGTACATGATAGCAGCTCTACACATGACACAGCATCTCTGTACATGACACAGTAGATTTGTACATGATACAGCAACTCTGTACATTACACAGCAGCTTTGTACATGACATAGTAGGAAAGTACATGACACAGCAGCTTTGTACGTGACAACAACTGTGTACATGACACAGCAACTGTGTACATGACACAGCAGCCCTGTACATGACACAGCAGCTCTGTACATGACACAGCTGCTCTGTACATGACAATAGATTTGTACATGACACAGCAGCTCTGTACATGACATATTAGCACAGTATATGACACAGCAGCTCTGTACATGACACAGCTGGTCTGTACATGACACAGTAGATTTGTACATGACACAGCAGCTGTGTAAATGACACAGCAACTGTGTACATGACACAGCAGCTCTGTACATGACACAGCAGCTCTGTATATGACACAGCAGCTCTGTACATGACACAGCATCTCTGTACATGACACAGATGTATACGTGACAGCAGCTCTGTACATGACACAGTAGATCTACACATAATACAGTAGATCTACACATGACACAGTAGATCTACACATGACACAGTAGATCTACACATAACACAGTAGATCTACACATAACACAGTAGATCTACACATAACACAGTAGATCTACACATAACACAGTAGATCTACACATGACACAGTAGATCTACACATGACACAGTAGATCTACACATAACACAGTAGATCTACACATAACACAGTAGATCTACACATGACACAGTAGATCTACACATGACACAGTAGATCTACACATGACACAGTAGATCTACACATAACACAGTAGATCTACACATGACACAGTAGATCTACACATGACACAGTAGATCTACACATGACACAGTAGATCTACACATGACACAGTAGATCTACACATGACACAGTAGATCTACACATGACACAGTAGATCTACACATGACACAGTAGATCTACACATAACACAGTAGATCTACACAACACAGTAGATCTACACATAACACAGATCTACACATAACACAGATCTACACATAACACAGTAGATCTACACATGACACAGTAGATCTACACATAACACAGTAGATCTACACATAACACAGTAGATCTACACATGACACAGTAGATCTACACATGACACAGTAGATCTACACATGACACAGTAGATCTACACATGACACAGTAGATCTACACATGACACAGTAGATCTACACATGACACAGTAGATCTACACATGACACAGTAGATATACACATGACACAGTAGATCTACACATGACACAGTAGATCTACACATGACACAGTAGATCTACACATGACACAGTAGATCTACACATAACACAGTAGATCTACACATAACACAGTAGATCTACACATAACACAGTAGATCTACACATGACACAGTAGATCTACACATAACACAGTAGATCTACACATAACACAGTAGATCTACACATGACACAGTAGATCTACACATAACACAGTAGATCTACACATAACACAGTAGATCTACACATGACACAGTAGATCTACACATGACACAGTAGATCTACACATGACACAGTAGATCTACACATAACACAGTAGATCTACACATAACACAGTAGATCTACACATGACACAGTAGATCTACACATGACACAGTAGATCTACACATAACACAGTAGATCTACACATAACACAGTAGATCTACACATGACACAGTAGATCTACACATGACACAGTAGATCTACACATGACACAGTAGATCTACACATGACACAGTAGATCTACACATAACACAGTAGATCTACACATAACACAGTAGATCTACACAACACAGTAGATCTACACATAACACAGATCTACACATAACACAGTAGATCTACACATAACACAGATCTACACATAACACAGTAGATCTACACACACTTCTCAATAACCAACAATTCCAGGATAGTTCCAATAATTAAATAAATTTATCCTAAAGAGGACATTACAATAAATATAAGTGAGATGTATATTAATTCACACAAAACAATTTTCAAGTATTTAATCAAATTTCAGGAAGGTAATACATTAAAACAAGAGTAGACAGTACTTAAAATATGTTTCTTACTCAAGCAAAACTGAAAACACTACAAAATCAATGTTATATTTTATGCAAAACAACCACTCTGAAAGAATAGAGAAATTCCAAGCACTTTCGTGACTACTCACATTATCAAGGAACTATGTTCCTTGATAATGTGAGTAGTCACGAAAGCGCTTGGAATTTCTCTATTCTTTCAGAGTGGTTGTTTTGCATATTTTGAAATCACCTGTTTACTGTGATCTTATTGCGTTATATTTTATGTGTAAAAGTAAATTTATTTGATGATTTAACCCGTTGACTGTCGCAACCCCCAACCCTGAGGTGTCTCCTGGTGTCGCAAAATTTAAAAAAAAAAAAAATTATTTTTTATTATGTAATGATAGAGAATCTTTTTCCGATTGTAATGACACCAAAAAAAACGAAATTTGATGGAAAACTGACGGAATTACGCTCTCGTGAAGTTACTGATCTTGGCGATATTTACAAATCGGCAATTTCGCCCACTTTTGAGCCCTATTTTTGGCTAATTCCATTGTTCCAGTCGACCAAACTCATAGCTATTTCTTTAGAACTCCGTTTTTTCTATCGACTGAGTACAAGAAACTGCCCATTTACCAAATTCAACTACCCAATAACATGGTCAAAAATTTGCAATTTGGCCAATTTCACGAAAATTAAAAAATATGACAATTTCAAAATAAGGTCCAGAATGAACAATGCAGACATTCCTGGCTCTAAAATAACATTTTCTTTGCTCATCAGTCATGTCTCCAGACCCCTCTGATATTACTCTTGCTTTCTATTTTGAATTTTTATTCAAACAAAAAATAGAAGATATACTATTATGCAGACTATTGCAATATTGTAATAATTGTATAAATAACATCAACCCATTCATGACTGCATATTAGAATGGCTAGTTGGACATTTACTAGACAATGATGTCATTTGTTTACTTTTGAACATCAGCAAAAATCAAACATTTCCCCTACTTTGAGCTCCATTTCCAGGTTCTTTTTATAGTAAAATCAATCAAAATCATCTATTTTTGCATATTAGAATGGCTAGTTGGACATTTACTAGACAATGACGTCATCTGTTTACTTTTGAACATCAGCAAAAATTAAACATTTCCCCTACTTTGAGCTCCATTTCCAGGTTCTTTTTATAGTAAAATCAATCAAAATCATCTATTTTTCTATAATATGTTTTCCATTCTATCAAATGAGATCAAGAAAACGAGAATACAACCATAAATACCATACGAAAATAGACCACAAAGTCGGCATTTTAATTAAAAAAAAAAAACGGTCAGTTTTTTTTTCTTATTATGCACTACATGCTCCAGGATTTTTTTTATGTGGTGCACACTGACCACACAGACCCATTCTCTCACATGTGGGCCTACCAGCTTTCTCCTTCTTGATTTGAAGCCGCTAGAATTTATGAGTATATATACATCAAACACGGTACCTTGTAAGAAGTATATATACGGCCGCGACAGTCAAAGGGTTAATCAGTTGTATGTGTGTGTGTGTGTGTATGTGTGTGCATATTCCATATGTATATACATGTGTATTTTTTCAGTACTAATTAACTATGTGGCAAGACAAACTTTATGTTCATTTCCAACATTATAATGCTTGCAAAGCATATACTATATTGATTATAGCTTCAGCTAATAAGAAAATGAAGGGAATTCTTCTTGCAACAAGCTTATGCACACCATGGTGCATTCAATTCGGCATATGCGAAGCACAAAAACTTGTAAAAACATTTCTGTAGATATATACAGCATATTACAGAAATTAATACATACACCCAAAAAGCCCTATTCCAATAAACAGTGTGAATTTTATCATAGGCAGTATTTATAAGGCCCTACTCCATTTTTATAGCAAGATTTATAATTATGAGGTATTCAGAAAGCTCTATTCCATTTTATAGCCTGAATTATATCCATATAATGAACCCTGGCTAGAAATGTTGATACCAGCTCATATTCTAACTGTCCACCTTGACGCTCTGATGATGCTCCTCGCATCTCCTCCATTCTTCTTCTCTGTCCCACATTTTTTTTTCCATCTGTTCTCTGGGTTCTTGACAGTCGAGCTTCACACAGAACTTTAGTGGTAAGACATAAGAGCCACTGCATGATCTAGAATACACAAAATACAAAATGCACACATTAGTTTAGATGGACTATATGAAAGCAAAATTATTACTGTATACATATTTGGATTTGCTATTCAATGATGTGTATGGCAAACTTGATGTTGATGCTAGGGGTAGAAGTGCAGAGGGCAAACTTACGAGTGCAGGCAGTCACTTTCAGTAAAACGGTCAATCTGCATTAATGGCAAAATATCTGTAGAATCAGGAGTATACCTGGAGATACCTGGAGAGGGTTTTGGGGGTCAATGCCCCCGCAGCTCGGTGTGAGACCAGGCAACAATGAAATGGAAGTTACTAGGAATTTACATGGGATGAACTATGGGATGGGATTGAAAGTTCAGTGAGTGCAAATAACACTCACTCACTCTCCCTCTCTCACGCTCGCTCGCTCTCTCACGCTCGCTCGCTCTCTCTCGCGCTCACTCTCTCGCGCTCACTCTCTCGCGCTCACTCTCTCGCGCTCACTCTCTCGCGCTCACTCTCTCGCGCTCACTCTCTCGCGCTCACTCTCTCGCGCTCACTCTCTCGCGCTCACTCTCTCGCGCTCACTCTCTCGCGCTCACTCTCTCGCGCTCACTCTCTCGCGCTCACTCTCTCGCACTCACTCTCTCACGCTCACTCTCTCGCGCTCACTCTCTCGCGCTCACTCTCTCGCGCTCACTCTCTCGCACTCACTCTCTCGCGCTCACTCTCTTGCGTTCACTCTCACACTCACACAGGCACACATGCATGAAAGAATCATAGGCATCACCAGACCTCATAGCCCTCACAGAAACCAAACTCAGGAATGATGATAAACACCTTCTTTCCAAAAGGATATCAAATCCTGAGGAAAGACAGAGGGAACAGGGGTGCGTGGAGGAGTGGTACTGCTCATCAATATCCAATGGGATTTTGAGGAGCTGGAGAGAGGACACACAGGAGAAGCAAGAGACTACATAATAGGAAGACTTCAGTCTGGAGGTCCCAAGATGGTAACTGCAGTGATGTATAACCCATCACAGAATAGAAGAAGGCCAAGACAAGAATATGTTAAGAGTAACAGAGTGATGGGTGATAAACTGGCTGAAATG